>NC_056735.1:1451259801-1451492301 GCF_019279795.1 Protopterus annectens
CCTGAGCATGTGGCTCATGCATCAGTCTTTTAGCTTTAGAAGTTGCTTTTGTCTTTGATTTTGAAGCTGGCGTCAGTTTTATATAGAAATGCTGAGACCTGAAGACACCCTCAGAAGCCGGTGCCTGCTCAGCTGCTCCGGACCCATCTGAGGGAGAGACATCCACGGGTACAACACTTTGAGAATCTCGGGGCATGCCGAACTCCACATGGGTCTCGGTAGAGGCCTGCAACTCAAAAGCAGTGGGTATCAGGGGCTGCGAAAGCACCTCACTGAGTACCGGCGAACCGGCAACTGGCCTAGGAGAAGCTTCGTCGGTTTTGGACCTCGACGGTCTGTCTCTATCCTTTTCTTTGCATTTTTTGTGAACTCCAGTAGTCGGATTGCTATCAGATGACATTTCAGGATAGTTAAATCTGCTTCCAAAATATTTTGAGACAAAGATATACCGACACTTAATAGTGCATTGGTTAAATCTAGCACAAAACCGACAGCTAGGCACGTTATGATCAGGGCCTAGGCAAGGAATACAGTACAAATGGAAATCCTTATGAGGTATTTGCTTCCCACAAGTAATGCAATTATTAACTTTTACTGACATCGGTATGGAGCAAGAAAAAGTTTCCCCAACGGGGTACTTAGCTTTAGTGAAGACTTCGGTTTTGAAACTCGAATTCGAAAATTTCATGAGTCGGCCGACTGGCACTTGCGAACTGCTTCTGCTTCGGGCACCGCGTGGCAAGAAAGACTAAAGAAAATGGTGTCAGCTGCCTGTTTTATACCCCTGACGACCTGACATCATGGAAGAAGACACAACAACTGATGCAGGACCCAAGACTTTGGAATTCAGGCCAACTGAGGGCAACCTGCCAGCAGATTACCCAAATATAATGACTGCAACAGTGAAACAGGAAGAACATTCACCAATGTGGAAATCTGATATTGCAGCGAGTTGAACCCTGATGGTTGCTGCAGCTGAACCCTGCTGGAAGAGTTCCGCCAAAAAATTCCAAAATAGAATGGATAAGTACAGAAAAAGGATCAATGTTCCTGTTTTGAGCCCAAAAGGAAAACTTTTTCCAGTTGCTAGAATACAGTTTCCTAGTTGAAGCTTTCTGCGAGGACATTAAGATATGTTTAATTGTAGGAGTGAAATTGTGAAGCCTGACTAAATTGGGAAGTGGAGCAGCCAAGATGTCAATTTTAGGGTGTGGAGAGAAGGATGAAGCTTCCCTGACATATGAGTCAGCAGATCTGGCACTGGGTCCAGATTCCAAGGCTTTTCCTGAAGATGAGGCCAAAGGAAGGGGAAAGTACAGTTGTGTACACTTACCATAAATGTAGATGTTCGAGTTTATTCACTGTTGCAGTCATCACATTTGGGTTATCTGCCTGCAAGTAGCCCTCAGCCAGCCTGAATACCACAGTCTTGGATTCTTGCATCGGATGCCGTCTCTTCTTTCATGACGTCAGGTCATCAGGGGTATAAAAACATGCAGCAGACGCCATTACATCAGTTTTTCATGCCCCAGATGTCAGGTGCCCCCACAATGGGAAGCAAATATATGTTATAGTACACCTCTATCAAAAAGCAAATACATCAGAAAACTTAAATATACCAAACAAAAAGGAAAGGTAGAGCCAAGAGAAGTCAGGGGGCTGGAGGGAGGGTAAGCAGGACTGCAACAGTGAATACACTCGAACATCTACATTTATGGTAAGTGTACACAACTGTACTCTGTTTTTCGTGTTTCACTGTTGCAGTCATCACATTTGGGTTGATTCCCAAAGCTAAGGAAGGGAGAAGGAAGTTAGAGAGCATTAGGGCCAGCTATTAAGCCCTGCAAGACTGCAGTGGCAAAACCAGCTCTGGATTTAGAAAAAAGAGGCATGTGGTAATGCTTGGTGAAGGTATGTACAGAGCTCCAGGTAGTAGCTTCTATGATGTCCCTGGTAGGGACTCCTCTGAGAAAGGCTGCAAAGGTAGATGCAGCCCTGGTGGAATGTGATCTTATCCCGTGGGGTAGGTTTTCCATGATGCTTGTAGCAGAAATTAATGCAATGGGCTATCCATTTGGAAATGGTTTGCTTTGAAATGGCCTTCCCCCTCTGCCACTGCAGCAAAGCCAACAAGCAGCTGTTCAGATTTTCTGAGAGGCTTAGTCCTGTTCAAGTAAAATCTAAGTTGTCTGTGCACGTCCAGAGAGTGCAGTATTCGTTCTCCTTTGTTTTGGGGATTAGGGAAAAAAGTAGGAAAATGAAAGGACTGATTTAGGTCCACATTAGACACCACCTTGGGTATAAAAGAAGGATTGGTCCTGAAAGAAACCCTGTCTGCATGGAAGATAATGAAGGGTTCCACTGCCATGAGGGCTTGTAATTCAGACACTCTTTTTTCTGAAGTGATAGCTAGAAGGAAGGTTGTTTTCCAAGAAAGGAATTACAACCCTGCTGTTGCAGCTGGCTCAAAGGGAGGGAGAGTGAGTTTTTCCAATACAAAGTTAAGGTCCCAGGCTGGAGTCAGGAGTCTTAAATATTTGGCCCTTCTAAGGAATTGTTTTAGTAGAGGGTGAGAGAAGAGGGGTGGCTCAGTATTATAATGATCTGAAATGGCAGAGGCATGAATTTTAATTGACGAGAAGGATAGGCCCTTCTGGAGCATTTCTGTTAAGTACTGAAGAATATGAGGTAAGCTGGGCACCGTTGTGCCCATCCTGAGTCTGGTTCCAGGAAGTTATCTTTTCCCCTTTTCAGCATAGGATTTTCTAGTACTAGGCCTCCTTGCCTTCAGAATGAAATCTAGCACCTGCTTACTGAGGGATGCTATTGGAGAGCTCAAGGAATTAGCCAGGCTGCAAGGTTCAGGGTTTGAAGCTGCGGGTGGAGAATCTGGCCCGCCTGCTGGGACAGCAGGGAAGGGGTCTGAGGCAGGTGCCATGGTTCCAGCAGTGTCATATTGCGCAAGAGGGGGTACCAGTGCTGGCATGGCCAGTCTGGTGCAATCAGTATTGTCCTTGGTTTGTCCTGTTTGATCTTTAGCAGAGAGGACAGGCAGAGGGGGAAAGACATAAACAGAGAGGCTTTCCCAGGTAAAGGACAGGGCATCCACTTTCCAAGCTTGACTGTGGGGAGCCCTTGTGCAGAATTTGTCCAATTGGTAGTTCTGAGGGGAGGCAAACAGGTCTATCTCTGGAGTCCCCCATTTGTTCCTCAAGAGGTTGAATATTTTTGGTCCCAGTTTCCATTCGTGTGGGTCCATGAGATTTCTGCTTAAGTTGTTAGATTGCCTGGCAGGAATTGAGGTTGTAGGTGCTCTTGGTAGCTAAAGGCTGTGTTCCATAGAGCCATGGCTGGTCTGCAGGGAGGGTACAAGTGGGTTCCCTCTGCTTGTTTATGTACCACATAACTGTGGTGTTGTCTGTCTTTACCAATAGCTGTCCTGGAAGAATGCAGTCTTTGAAGGCTGTCGGGGAATTCTGTACAGCTAACATTTCTTTTTGGTTGATATGCAGGTACATCTGTCTCAGGTTCCATTTGCCCTGAATGCACTGCCCTGCCAAGTGAGCCCCCCATGCATAGTCTGATGCATCTGTTGTTAGGGTTTGGGCGGCAGAGGGTAGAATGAAAGAGAGCCCCTTGTTGTGGTAGCAGGCCTCTGCCCACCAAAGGAACTCTGTCTTTATACAAGGAATGATAGGAATCATTGATTCCAGGTCATGAGAATGTTGACACCATAGGCTTTTTAGATACCATTGTAGTTTCCTCATATGCAGTCTTGCACATGGAATTAGTAGAATGCAAGAGGCCATGAACCCCAGGGCTTGCAGATAGCTGGGGTTTAATAGTTTGAAGTAGGTTGTCAAATAAACTTGTTTCTCCAGAGTGAGGAAAGCCATCTGGGAAGTTGTGTTCAAGCTTGCTCCCAGGAATACAATCTGTTGGCAGGGTACTAAGTGAGATTTCTTTTCGTTTATGGTGTACCCCAGAGAAGTTAGAAGTTTCTTTACGAATGCCAGATGTTGTAATAGCAAGTCCTGGCTTTCTGCCTGAATCAGACAATCGTCCAAGCATGGGTATATTTAAATATTTCTCTGCCTGCAAAATGCAATGGCTGGAGCTAGACACTTTGTGAATACCCTGGGTGCAGTAGATAAGCAAAAAGGGAAGTGCAGATAACTGATAGTGCATGGAGCCTGCCCTGAAGCATAGGTATTTCCTGCAAGATTCACTTATTGGAATGTGCAGGTAAGCTTCTTTTAAGTCTAAGGTTGCCAAACAGGCATCTTTGCCTAGCATAGGAAGAAGTTGTTGAAGTGCTAGCATTTTGAATTTTGGGATTACCAGAAAGGAGTTTAGAATAGAGAGGTCCAGGACAGGACACTAGGAGCTGTCTTTTCTGGGTACCAGGAAAAGTCAAATAAAAACCTTGTCCCCTTTGTTCTGCTGGGACAGGTTGAATAGCCCTGATGCTTAGAGAGAGAACCTGCTGTTGGGCCTCCACCCACTGATTTGGGGGTAGGTCTGGCCAACCATTTGGGGTTGGTAGGGAGTGGAAGTGGACTCTGTATCCTTGGGAACTATATTCAAAACCCATTTGTCCTGGGTAATGAGTTTCCAGTTTTTTGCATGCAGGGCGAGCTTTCCTCCTAAGGGAGCAGGCAGTTGAGCAGGGCTTGGGAGGGTTAAGGTTAAGTCATTGTGCCATTTTTCCCTAGGGGGGTAGCTTACTGCTCTCTGCTTTGGAAGTGGGAGCCCTCTCCACTGCTTAGGCCTGTGTGCAGTCTGAGACTTTAGCCTAGGTGGTCTGCTGTTCCTGGGTTTGGACTGAGAGGGCCTGGAAGAGACTGGAAAGGACCAATTCTTTGAAGGCCAATGCCTACTAAATCTGGGAGGCTGTACTTGTAGGAAATCTTTAACAGTTTGCATAGATTTAGCTTTTTCCTCCATCCTTTTGAGGACTTCTTCTGCTTTGTTGCCAAACAGGTGGTCTTGGTTTAAGGGAGCATCCAGTAATTTAGCTTTAACATGATCTGGCAAGTTTTGCTCCTTAAGCCAAGCATGCCTTCTAAGTACAGACCCAATGTCAGCAGCCCTGCAAGATACTTCTAAGGAGTCAAAACCACATTGCAAAGTATGCTTACCAACTTGTTCTGCAGAATGCATTAAATCCTGCAATTCTTTGTGTTCAGCACAGTCAGGAATCAACATCATTTTCTGTTTAAGTAGTCCCATAATATGCTGCTGGTACTTTAGCATGTGAAATTGGCAATTTAAAGCCCTAATGGCCAAACTAGCAGAAGTGTATACCTTCTTACCCCATCTGTCTAAGGCTCTAGAATCTCTATCACAAGGGGTAGGATTTTTGGCAGCAGTAGCCTTAATGCCTTTTGGTCCTTGGGAAATGGTCTCTGGATCCGCAGTAGGATTCTTGAAGAGGAACATGTGCGAGTCAGGTACTCTGTAATACCGGTCAGGTTTTCTGGGAGCTGGAGGTAAAGTGTCTGGGGAAAGGCTAGATTCCAAGAAAGCATCATCTACAATGTCCAGAACAGGAGGGATTCCTAAAGGCCTGTGTTGAGGAAGGAGTAAGAATTCCCTAAGCCTCTTTTTGGAGTCAGAGTAATCCTGGCTTTCCCAGCGGAAATGCTCCCTAAGAGTGTGCAAGGTTTCACCAAAAGAAAAGTCTTCTGGAGGGGAAGCAGACGGAATGGAATCCTCTGCATCAGAATCCTCATAGGTAGATAAGGGCAAATCCTGGTAATCAGAAGGAACAGAAATATCAGATTCCTGATCAGAAGAATCAGAAGGAAAATCAGTTCTAGGTCTCTTAAGAGGGGGAATGCTGGCTTCCCCTAATTAAGGTAATAAGGTCTTCAGCCATTCTAAGCATTTGTTTTTTAGGCATATGGGCCTGAGCATGCAGTTTGGACGTCTGTTTTCTAGGTGTGGTGTGAGTTTTAGGCCTGGAAGAAGAAGATGGCGTTGGTTTAAAATGAAAGTCTGTAGGCTTGTATACACCCTCAGAAGTCGGTGCCTGCACAGCGGCTCCAGACCCATCCAAGGTAGAGACATCCGCAGGTTCCATAGTCGAAGAAGCATATCGCAGCATACCGGACTCCGAATGGGTCTCAGTAAAGGCCTGCGAATCTGAAGTAGCGGGTATCAGGGGCTGCAAAAGCGCCTCACTGAGTACCGGTGGACTGGTGACTAGCTTAACAGAAGCGGTCGGCAGTTTTGGACCTATGCGGTCTGTCTCTGTCTTTATCCTTACATTTTTTCGGAAGATCGGTAGTCGGATGGCTTAACAAAGCCATTTTGGAGTACTGATACAGAGTACCAAAATAATTTGCTGCAAAGATAGCCCGACGACGAATAGTTTGCGGGTTGAACAAGGCACAAAACCGACAGCGAGGGATGTCATGGTCTGGGCCTAAGCAGGGAATGCAGTACGAATGAAAATCTTGAGGTATTTGCTTTCCACAGGTAAGACAATTGTTAATTTTTACTGACATTGGTTGGTGCAAGAAAAAAGATCCCAACGGGGTACTTATCTTTTTTTGAAGACTTCGGTTCTGAAATTTGAAAACGGAAATTTCAGGAGTCAGCTGGCCAGCACTTGCGAACTGCTTCTGCTTCAGGCACCACACGGCAAGAAAGACTGATGTAATGGCGTCGGCTGCATGTCTTATACCCCTGACATCATGGAAGAAGAGACAGCATCCGACACAGGAATTCAAGACTCTGGTATTCAGGCCTACCTGCAGGCAGATAACCCAAATGTGATGATTGCAACAGTGAAACACCAAGAACATCAAAGGAGCAATGAGAATTATCCTGCTTCCAGAGTACTGTGCTTTCTGAATGACTCTGGGTATGACAGGAAACAGAAGAAAAGCATACAGAAGTCCCGAGGGCCAGTCGTGAGAAAGTGTGTCTCTCAGTGTCTCCCCCGGAGGGGAGATTAGGGTAAAGAAGTTGCTGCACTTGGCATTCATCGGAGTGGCAAAGATTTCTCAGCAAGGCTGACCCCATGCTCGGAAAATCATTTCTGCTACATTCTGATTGAGAGACCACTCGTAAGGCATTAAAACTGCTCTGCTCAGCTTGTCTGCTATCACGTTGGATTTCCCCGGAATGTACGTTGCGATTAGAAAGCGTTGGGAAGAAACTGCCCATTGCCAAACTCTCAGGGCCTCTCGACAAAGAGGGCAAGATCTGGTTCCCCCCTGTTTATGTACCAAACCACAGACATATTGTCTGAATATATCGCAAATGTCCCTAGAGGGAGTGAGTCGTGAAGTGCTTGCAACGCAAGAAACACTGCTCTCATCTCTAGGACATTTATATGCAAGTGAGCCTCGTTTTCTTGCCATGTACCTTGGACTGTTCTTCCAAGATAATGCCCCCCCCATCTGCGAAGCGTCCGTGGTCACCGTAGCTATGGGTTGATGTGGAATAAAGGGTCTCCCTATGGTCACATGAGTGGAGTGTATCCACCATCGTAAGTCGTTCTTGCATGATTCCGTTATTCTGATCAGTTCAGACATAGGAAGCTCTTGAAGTGACCACTGGGAGGATAACAGCCATTGAAGGATCTTCATGTGCATTCTGGAAAGAGGGAGCAGTGTACTTGTGAAAGCCATTGTTCCTAGTAATCTTATAATTATCTTTGCTTTCACTTTGGTCTTGGGAAGGAGGTGAAGTATCTGCTATCTAAGTGCTACAACTCTTTCTGTTGGAAGACGTGCTACCATAGAGGAGGTGTCTAGATCTACGCCTATAAATGTAATAAGTTGACAGGGCAACAAGGCAGATTTCTGAAAGCTGACTGTAATACCCAGCTGATTGCAAATGTCCAAAGTTAGATCCCTGGCTTGTTGGAGTAGATGCTTGGTGGTGGCAGATAAGAACCAGTCATCTAGACAGGGAAACACTCGGAATCTTAGATGCCTCAGGTGAGCTGTGACTACTGCCATGCATTTGGTGAACACTCTGGGGGCTGCAGTGAGACCAAAGGACAGAGCTCGGAACTGGTAATGATTGGCTCCCAGCCGGAAGCGTAAGTGCCTTCTTGATCTCCTGTCCATTTTTATGTGGTAGTAAGTATCTTGAAGGTCTATCAAGCACATCCAATCGCCTTTCCCTAAAAAGGGAAATATAGACTGCAGTGTCACCATTCAGAACTTTGACTTCCTGACAGATTTGTTTAATTTGCGTAGGTCTAATATGGGCTTCCAGTCTCCTGTTCTTTTTCGCACCAAAAAGAATCTTGAGTAAGTTCCGAATCCTATTTGGTCTGCATGGACTTCATGGATGACTCTCTTGTGCAGCAACTTTTGAATCTCTATAGTTGCTTGCTCCCTTACATTGGGTGGAACATCTGGGATTGTTCTGGTCTTTGGAACAGGATTGGAAAATGGGATGGAGTATCCTCTGGGTATTACATTTAGTACCCATTTGTCTCTCATGATAGTTTGCCAGGCTTCTGGGTACATGGATAAATGTCTCTTGACTACCTCCAGAGTAGAGCAGTCAGGGCCTCTGTTCAGGAGCGCTGATAAGGGCGTCCGCGAAAGGAATCATGGTCACCCTGGTTCTGCAGGCCCCATCTGCCTCTGGGGTGGTGTCTACCGTTATTGCTTCCCCCTCTGCCCCTTGGGAAGGAATCACCCCGTGTGTCCTGGAAAACTCTCTGGGATCTTTTGAACCACATTTTTCCACTCTTCTGGCCTTTAGGATAAGGTCTTGAAGGTATAGAAAAACGTACTCCAACATCAGAGAGTTTTTCCTTCCTGTTCGCACCAGGTTAGTGTGTCTTTTACTTTGGGTCTAAAGAGTGAGGAACCATCAAAAGGGGTTTTAGTAAAAGTAGACCTAAAGGGTTCTGCAAAATTGCTCAAGCGCATCCAGGAGTGTCTCCTAAGGGAAACTCAGGAACCCGCTGCCCTGCTCACTCCTGCTAGCTCCATCTGCTGCGTAGGATATGAGCCTCATGGAGGAGTTGACAATGGAATTTAAGGTGGACAGCTGGGAGGAGACCTTCTCATTCACCCCCGCAGCTAATGTATCTTGTAGAGCATCTCCTACCTCTTTCAGATCATCTCTTTGTAGCCTTGTAAAGTGAGATGGGGAGTTCAGCGATCATAGCAAGAATGCCGTTGACGAAAAGACATGCTTCTCGTATCTGTCCATCATTCAAGAGTCTTTATTTGGAGGAAGAACAGATAAGGAAGCCTCTGTAAGTTCCTTCTTGGTGGCTACTGCCACCATCACAGCATCTATGGGTACCCCCTTAGTGAGGAAATCCTTTCCTGAAGGTGCTGACAAGAATATATTTGGCCTCCGAGGGACGGGTTCCATTGTGTCAGGTGACTCCCATGCCTTTCGACTGACCAGGTACATTAGCTCATCGAAAGGCAGCGACACCCAGGGGGCTGAAGGTTGAGACCCAAAAGCCTTCAGGTACACTGACTTCTCATCAGAAGGGGTGGTGGCCTGCCAGCTGCCTCTCTGCTTCAGGATCTCTAGAATATCTGCAAATGAGATATCATCAGAGGACGACAGTGGGGACCCTTCCAACTCATCGAGGTCAGTGTCTGAAGTGACTGACTCATCTGGGGATCTACATGCTTCCTCTTGCAAATTCTCTTCCGAGGTGGCTCCTCAGAAGAATATTCTGGGGAGGCCTTGGAGGAGAGGGGTTCGCCCATTGGGGGATCCTGTGGCTCTGGATCTCTGCTGTCCTGTGGAATGGGTGCTGCCAAAACTGTAGCCGGTGCCTTAGGGGGACAAATGCTAGTATCCCTCTGTGGTGCTGAATGGATAGACAACACACTCCTCATCAGCTCAAAGGCGGATCCTGCCGGCTCCGAAGTCTCCCTCGGCTCAGAGGAGACAAAGGAAGGCACCAGAACCAATGAGATCGGACCAAAAGCCGATGTGGGAGCTGAGCTAACCCAGGCCGACGCTCCGAAGGGTAGACTCGGCACCGAAGATCGGGGCCGAGAATCTCCCCCAAGGCCTACCAGGGAACCCCGGCTTCCCGGACAGCACAGAGTCGGCTCCGTGAACACCGAAGGGGGTCTCACAACCAAAGGATCCACCGTAAGCGGTATCAAGACCTGGAAGATAGGGATGGAAAGCGAGACCTATACAGAATTGGCGATCTCAGTGTCGGAGAAACTGGTAAAATATCCATGGATCGGCTCCGAGGACTTTGGAGCCAAAGTACCAGGCTTGTCAACTAATATGACCTCTGACGGCTCTGAGGACTCTGGAGCCGAGGAGGTAGTGGCCTTGGAGATGTAGCTTGCCTAGCGGCTCCGACTTGAGCTGATGTTGCAGGTGAATGTCTTTTCTGGGATTTTTCCTTTTTGGAAGAAGGAGGAGAAGAAGAAGATGAAGAAGAGCTATGGATAGCTTCCTCAAAAGTTGGCTTTAAGAGCCCTTTCAGGATCAGTTTTGTTTCTCCTTTCTTGAAGTACTCCTGCACTGAAGGAATGACAAAAGGTACAGTCTTCTTGTAGGTGAATAGCACCAAGACAATAAACACATATAACATGTCCATCTTTGATGGACATTTTTTGTGAGCACTTCTGGCATTTTTTAAAGGCCGAAGGCTTATGTTTCCTCTCTTTTGGGTCTTTGGACATAGTTAAGATAAGACCGCAAAAACAACAACAAAATTTAGCTATTGAACAGTTAAAGCTACACTGAATAGCAACTACGGGGAACACGAGGAAACAGACAACCAGGGAGAATAAAATAGGGCCTCTAACTCAAACAGTCCTATTTTCCAGACAAGACAACAATTAACCACAAGCCCTCTAACTTAAATGGGCAAATAGCTCTCTAACTTAAACGAGCTATTAAAAAACTAAACAGACAGAAATAACCACTACTACAAGGGATACAAGTAGGCCTACAAAACGATGGTAAAAGCCGCGCCAAAGGGGATAAAAAAAGAAGTTATGTACTTAACCATAACGTTCCATGTTTGTAGTCCATCTCGCCTACGTTCTTGCTGGATGGGTTCGGAGCCAATATTTGGCTCCGACTCGGCCGATACTACAGCTCGATAGCTTTTACTGGCTCGAGGCTAACCCCTATCCCATGGTGCCTCACGGCAATAACCCAGATCTTGTTTGCAAAAAAGCAATAAGTACCTAATAGATTATGAACTATCAAAAACTGTGTACATACAGACAAAACAAGGTGTAACATTATCCATGCCAGGTGGACAACTACAACCAGGTCATACAGCATAAGTACAGCCCCCACCAGATCCTCCAGGAACAGGGAGGGACGCAAGAAAGTAGGCGAGATGGACTACAAACATGGAACGTTATGGTAAGTACATAACTTCTTTATGTTATGTAGTCTGCTCTCGCCGTAATTCTTGCTGGATGGCTCAAGCAAAGAGAATCTTCAGCACAGTGAACACAAAAAATTACCTGTCCCAGGAGGCCAAATCCAATTTGTAATGAGTGACAAATGTATGTGGTCTTGCCCAAGCAGCTGCTGCACAAATAGTATCAATTGGGAGCCTATATCTAAAGGCGCATGAAGTAGATACTGTCCTTGTAGAGTGGCCTTTTACTTTGTTGGGTAACTGTTTGCCAGCAGTCTGATAAGCAAAGGAAATGCAATCTGAAAGCCATTTTGAAAGGGTAAGTAACCTTAGAAACAGGCAAGCCTTTATTTTTGTCCAAAAAGGAAACAAATAATTGATCTGATTTTCTGAATTCTTTAGTTCTGTGTAGATAAAACCTGAGGATTCTGTGAACATCTAATTGGTGTAGGTCTGTACTGTATTCAGATTTATTAGAATGATTTGGGTAAAACACTGGTAAGCTCAATGGTAGTGTTGAGATTATGCTCTGAGCATACCTTGGGAAGAAAGGAAGGGCTTGTCCTGAGTGAGACTCTATCCTTGTGGAAAACAATGTAAGGAGGTTGAACAGTAAGAGCTTGCAGCTTTGAGACTCTCCTAGCAGAGGTTATGGCTACTAAGAATAGTGTTTTCCAGGATAAGTATTTCAGATCCAATGAAGAAGAGGGTTCAAAGGGTGCAGAAATTAAGGATGTGAGAACTAAGTTTAGGTCCCAGGGTTCTGGTGGTTGTTTGATTGGAGACTTGAGAAGGAGAACTCCCTTCAAAAAGGTTTTACACAGAGTGGGACATGACAGGATTTCCTATGAAGCCAAAATGGTAATTAGAAATGGTAGCTAAATGAACTCTGACTGTAGTGGCTGCAGCTCCTTCATGAAAAATGGACACAAGGAAGGACAAAATAGACTCTATAGGAGCTGTATAGGGATGTAAGCCTTGGTTTACAGCTCAAATAGAGAACCTTTTCCATTTGCTGGAGTATAACTTCTGAGTGGAAGGCTTATGGGAAGAAATCAGAATGTGTTTGACTGAAGGAGAGGGAAACGCACCTGGCTATTCGTGAAACTGGAGCAGCATTGCTGTCAATTTTAGGGTGTGGATGGTTGGATGGAACTGCCCCGACTGATGAATCTAGAGATGGTTCCAGAATCCATGGTTCCTCCAAAAGGTAGGGCCACAGGAAGGGAAACCAGACTTGACGAGGCCAGTAAGGAACAATGAGGATCAGGGTACTCCTCAACTGTTTTGCTTTCTGTATTACCTTCGGGATGAGAGGAAAAGGTGGGAAGGCATAAAGAAATCCCGGGGGCCAATTGTGGCTACAGCATCCCTGGGTGACATCTCTGGTGGGGAATTATGGCAAAGTAGCTGCTGCATTTGGTGTTCAGGTGTGTGGCGAATCGGTCACAGCAAGACTGGCCCCATCTGTGAAAGATCTCTTTCGCTACTTCTGCCTTCAGGGACCACTCGTGAGGCATCAGAACTGCTCGACTGAGTTTGTCTGCTATCACATTGGATTTCCCCGGGATGTGCGCTGCTACCAGAAAGCGCTGAGTGTCCATCGCCCATTTCCAAACTCTTAAGGCATCTCAGCAAAGTGGATAAGATTTGGTTCCCCCTTGCTTATTTATGTAACACATGACAGACATGTCTGACTGAATCACAATTGTCCCAGTGGGAAGAGAGCTGTGAAGTGCTTACAATGCATAGAGCACCACTCTCCTCTCCAGAACATTGATGTGCAAGTGGTTCTGCCAAGTATCTTGGAACGTCATTCCCAGATAATGCCCCCCCCACCCTATCTGGGAAGCTTCCGTGGTCAAAACTGCCTTCTCTTTGGGAGAAACAAGTGGACGACCTAAGAGAAGTTATGTATGCAACCACCATGTTAGATCCTTCTTGCAGGTGTTTGTGATAAGAATCGGATGTTTTGCCAGAAAAGCTATTTGTTTGCATATTTTAATTTGCTCTAGTTTGCTCTGGGATCTAAGTCTTGCAGTTGTGGGAAGACTCTGAAGTACAGCAAAATCTTATTGTTTATACATTATATTGCACATCTATATCCATAGTAGAATTACTTGTCAAAGCTAGCTGTTTATATTTTGAACCCTGTCTGGGGTCTTAGCCTTGTGGTTTCATTCACAGCTGTGGCAGAACTGTGAACTACTGCCAGACTTTAGCCTCATTTAGTCATTTATTACTGCATTTTCCATAAACAGTATTACTGGTAAATTCCTGCATAGTCTGGTGCCTTAGACTGTGGTATAATTGCACTAGCAGTAGTACTGTATATTCTGCTCCATGACTGGTGACTCAATACTTTTACAGCAGTATAGATTCCAGTTTTGTTGCTAGAATCTTACATTCTGCTCATCATTAACCTGATTGCATTCCAGTGCTTTTCTGTTCCCTTGTTCTTTGTGTCTGCCCACTCCTCAAATGAGACATTAAGCTAATGCTTCTGAAATTCTACCCTACATGGGGTCATTGAGCTGTAGCTCAGAGTCATAGGACTATAGCTC
The DNA here is from genome assembly GCF_019279795.1 of Protopterus annectens. NCBI lineage: Eukaryota > Metazoa > Chordata > Ceratodontiformes > Protopteridae > Protopterus > Protopterus annectens. The sequence goes on from NC_056735.1 coordinate 1,451,273,716, forward strand.
CAAATACTAGATTTATCTGATTAGACCTCCCTCTCTAGTTAGCCTACTGTGTCTCGAGTACAGCTTCTTGGCTTCAAATTGTCTCTATCTCATTTTCCCAAGCATCCATCTGCACCCTCTCCACACTCTTTAGAGGGTCCTGAGTCAATCCTGTTCCACCCTTGGCAGATAAGACAATTTATTATTTTGTACTTTGGTTAACCGTTTTACAGTGAGTCACTGCTTTACTTATTTATTTTTTATTTTTTGCTTATTTGTTGATGTTGCACTTTAAATAAATGTTCCCAATACTTAAAATCACCTGACGCAAATAGTTTAAGTTGTTCTGTGGTAGCATTACACATACAAGCAATCTTTTTTGTGTCTCTACATTAAGAGGACTGGGATAGCTTATCTAGTGGCAGTAGGTGGTGGCCTGGTCTATCTGAGCTGGGAAACACAGTAGAAAGCTGTGTGTGTGGTTGTTGTATTAGCCAGAGGACTTAGAAGCTAGCTTCTTGTGTTTTAAGTGCTTGTATAAATTAGAAGCAACTGCACTGCTGCCCATGATGCAATGGTGGTTAGAGCACTACATAGATGGAGACATCCAGAAACAAAATTTTCAATATCAAAACATCTCTGAAACTGTACTAGTAACTCGAGTGTGGAGAAACTACTTGCTAGTTGAGTAGCATGGAGCAGCTATTTGTACAATGAGAAGCACTGCCCCTTGAGTTTAGTTTATAGCCTAGTCTAATATCTAGCCCAAAAAGCACTCTCATTAAACCTATTAATCCCTCGTGCACCACAGGCTTGGAGCTCACCCAGTAAAGGGTCTGACATCATGGATATGCACTTTCCAAACTTCTCTGCAGACAGTTTGGTGAATATGGGTAAACTGACAGCCAGTGTTCACTGATAATTGTTTAATCTTCAAAGAAACAAATACATTACGCAAGAGACGCATATGCAACATGTCTCTGGAGGCAAAACTCTCACGTACAAACACTCATAATAATCTGACTGTCAAAACCACACACAGTACGCACCTCCACATACAGACCTGCTTATGCTGAGGCACTTAAATGTAATCTTCCTAAACCACAAAGACCTCCCATTCTACCTGAAAAGATTATCCTCGGCAATCCCAAAAGCACTCAACAGAAACACCACCTAACAATGCACATGCAGCCATACCCAGTGGATCTTCAAGTACCAAGCCCATAAGCTACCAAATACACTACCCAGGAGTTTAGTCATAGACGACTACTACTACATACTGATGCCCCCACTCACCAGGCTGATCAAGGAGAAAATAATGGTCAGTTGCTTGCCAGGATCCACCAAGACATGCATGCACTCAAGTCCTTGCACCACAGGTACCAGTAAGATTCAGTCATAGTTCATGTAGGTTTAAAGGACCTGAAATGTACATTATGGAGCTCTTGGCTGATGTGTCACAGGCTGGTAAGTGCCTAGCATTGAGCAGCATTCTGCCTTCACTAAGAATGACGGCTGCTTTTAATAACTGGCTTAGTTTTTGGTGTCATTCCAGGGGGATACAATGTATGTCAGCATGGGAGGTCATAGTTATCTAACCATGTTACTTTATCAAGGATGGTCTGCACCCGCCCCCTCTAGGCTTTTGAATACTGGCTAAAATATTGTCCTTCCCCCATAGGTGTCTACTAATCTAATGACCACTGGGGCCTTTTTAATCCTAGCAATGCATCCCAAATCTCTGAAAAATTCTGGTACACTTGATAAGTGTAAGTAAGAGTTTGGGAGATGAACCATTTACAGGCTGCCTGTGACCATCAGAGACATAGGTACCACATTACAGATGAATTTCCTGTACCCGATTCAATAGTCCAAGTTTGACTGGGTTAGAGAGGAACTCTGCTTCACATGGATGGTCAGCCTGATCCAAAGAATAGATAGTCTCTGGAATGCATACCTGTCTCTAGAGCAGGTCCTGCTTGTATCACAGGTGAGGTAGAAGTCTTTAGAACCAGTAATTATGGTGCTGTTAGTTTTGTGGATATGCAGGAGGTATAGAAGTGTGGCATCCAACAGAGCCTTGTATGCCAGGCATAGATCTATCCCCAACAGCCTGTAACAGACCAAATACAGGGATAGAGATGTGAGGCAGTATGCATAGGACATGGTACTTACACACTGTATTCTTTTAGTGAGGAACCTCTGTGGACATTCCAGTTGTTGGATGTGTCTGGTTAGGTATACATCAAAGGGGACATTATACTCAATTATAGGCTTGATGAATGTGAAATACAGTGGAACAATAACTTCCTTACAACTATGTGCCATACCTTTGTTTATAAGTTGCACAACATAGAATGACTTCCTCACTAGTGCAGACATATGATGGTCAAAGGCTAGTTTACTGTGAGTTTTCCCAAGTCCCTAACTACTGGGTCAGCTCTTAGGGGTGTGCTGTCAATATGATAGTTACCAGTGGTGGATGACTTCCTGAAGGATACTATTATGAATTTCTTAGCATTCAGTTTTAGTCCATCACTCTGACAATTATTTGTCTGTGTCAGTGCTTACTGGAGAACATGCGTGGCATTGGGGAATTCTATGACTGCTGTTAACTCGTAGTTATCTGCAAACTCAGTTAGCCAGAGGCCCTTGACACTGACCTTGACTTCAGAGAAGTAGATATCAAAATGGAATGGTCCCAGGAACAATCAATGTAGGACTGCAGTGGTGACTGTTCTCTTTGTAGAGGTGGAATCCACTTCTAACTTCCTGAGTCCCGACTGTAAGCCAGCTGACTATCCACTGGGTAACTTAAGGGTTTAAACCCAACCTCTTCAGTTTGTCAACCGTGCCCAAGTAAGGTACTGTGTCAAATGCCTTGGCCAAGTCAAGGTAGGTAGTGTGAATTATTTTGCCCTTGTCCATTGCTTTGGTGACCTTCTCAAAGAAGTCCACCAGGTTCAGTAGACATGACCTGCTCTTGATAAAAACTAAACTGGGATGCTTCCAGTGTCTGGAGGTTTCCTGGGTCATTTCCATGATAATTATTTCCATGGCGTTGCATACAAGACTAGTGAGACTTATGAGCCACTCAGCCTTTTTCAGTCAATGCCAAATTGACAAATGTTCCAACATAGCAAAATCTACCCAAGAAAATCTAAAGGTGTTACTGCTCAATGCTAGGAGTCTAAACAAAAAGCTCCACTCCCTCTGAGCTCTCTTCACATTGGACAATGCAGACATCTGTGCAGTTACTGAGACACGGCTTAAAGCCACAGAGTCTCCTCATAGCAGTGCAAGGCTTCAGTGCCTTCCAAACACTTAGACCAGCAACTGCACAGACAGGGACTAAAGGTGGAGGTGTCTCAAGCTACATCAGCAACAAGCATACCTCTAGGCTGTCTAAAAAGGATGATGCATCAGAGTTCTTCCACATTCTGACTACACAGACAAAGTCTCATACTATATCTTAGCAAGCTACAGGTCACCCTATAAGCCCATGAAACCCATAGTTCATACTTAAACCTATTGGAGAAGCTTATGATTTGCATGGGGACTTTAATTATCCCTCTAAAAACTGGGAATCTTACATCAACCCAGCTGACCCAGTAGTCAGGGACTTAGGGACACACAGAGACAGTAATCTAGCCTTTCACCATCACATGTCTACAGTAGTGAGGAAGTCATTCTATGCTGCACAACTTATAAACAAAGTTATGGCATCTAAGTCCAAGGAAGTCATTGTTCTACTGTATTCAGCATTCATCAGACCTATCATTGAGCACAATGCCCCTTTGGTATGTACCTAACCAGGTATATCCAACAATTGGAATGTTCACAGAGGTTTCTTACAACGAATAAAGAGCATAAGTAAAATATCCTATGCAGACCACCTCAAGGCCCTATCCCTGTATTCTGTCTCCTACAAGCTTTTGAGGGGAGATCTATGCCTGGCACATAGGGCATTGACAGATCCCACTCTGATGCACCTCCCGCATATCCAGGAACAAACATTACCAAAATTACCCATTCTAAAGACTTACACCTTGCCTTTGATATAAACAGAACCTGCTGGACAGACAGGTATGTATGATAGAGACTACCCCATCTATGAAAATGCTCCCTATCCATGTAAAGCAGAGTCCCTTCCCTAACCCAATTCAAGTGCAACATGGACAATTGAACTGGGAACAGGAAATTCATCCCTAGTTTGGCAATCTATGTCTCTAATGGACACAGGCAACCTGTAAATGGGTCATCTCCCAGGCCCCTGCTTGTAAATGTTTCATCTCCCAAGCCCCTGCTTACAGTTGTATCAGAACTTGTCAGAGATCTGGGCTGCATGGCTAGGCTTAAAAAGGCCCTTGTGGTCATTAGCCTAGTAAACACTTATGAACCCCCTTTTTTCCATTTTCTACATGGGGTTGAATTGCCATGTCATCTGTTGCCATCTCTCTCAATTTAGTGTCAGACTCCTGCCTTCTTTCACACTCATGTCTGACTGTTGCAGATCTTCTCTCACACAATCCATTCCCCCCTTTTGCTGGATGCCCTTGTTTCCTCTTACCTTCTTCCTGTCTGTCCCAAATCGTCTTCATCAGATTGTCTTCTGCTGTTCTGTATATATGCCCAAACCACTCTAATCTGTTCTCTTTGATCTTTTCTGGAATTTGAGCTACTTTGAGTTCTGCTCTCGTGTCCTCATTTCTTCATCTGTCCCACAGTGTGCATCCTACTCCACTTTTCAGGTACTTCATTTCTATCACCTCTAGCTTTATCATCTGCTCTGCCTTTACTCTCCAGGTTTTTGTGCCATACAGTGGTACTTTTCACACCACCGTTTTTTACATCTTACTTTTCAGCTTCTTTGGTATTCTTCTGTCATACACTACACCTAACACTGTAGCCCCAATAATTCTAGCTTTGCCCTCTTCATTCAGACTTCCACTTCTTGTCAACCACCCCTCCCAGATACTTGAAGCTATTAACCTATTCCACTATATCTTCCCTTCTACCTCAATTCTTAGCTTCTCCTGATTTCCCCAATTTGCTGTCATAACGACTGTCTTACCTGTACTTAGTTTCATTCCATGTGCCTTCACTTTTGCATTCCATTCCCCTATCCTTTGCTGAAGTTCTTGCTTGGAATACCACATTGTCTGCATACAGCAACTTTGTTGATCTATCCCCTCCAATCTTTAATTCTGGATTCCACCAGGGTGGATTATTTTTTGAGTTAGTTTTGGGCGTGCTTCTGGTGGAAACAGCAGCCTCTGTTCAGTCACTGACACGGTTGTACAGAGATTCTGTGAATAATTCTGAAGGTGCAGGGATTCCTAGACTTTGTAAGAAAAACTTGGACCACTTAGTGCGTACCCCTCGGAGAAGTACAAACAAATTAGACCTGGTTCTCACAAATATAGGAGAATACTGCAGCCCCCCCCCCCGCCAGTGTTATGTCCTCTCTGGTAAGGTCAGACCACAAAGCAGTCTCCTTCAAAATTAGAATCAATTTTGTAACCCCAGCAAAGCCTGTAACAGTTAGAAACTTCTTGAAGGCAAACTACGTTTTATTAAGTCAGACAACACAGCAGCCAATGCAGAATTAGTCATGTCTCATATGAGCCAAGAGTACCAAGTTTGCAGATGACTGCAAGCTAGGAGTAGTCATAGAAACCCTCCAAGATGCTAATATCTTATAAGAAAGTCTAGCACAGACAAACGACTGGGGCCAAAGCCACAGTTTAAAACTCAGTGCCAAGAAATGTATACCTCACAGATAAAACACCCTTAAAAGTAGACAAACTAGTCATGGATTTGGGGAATCATGTAGATAGTAACCTAGCTTTTGACCAACACGTGTCTAAGGTTGTAGGAAAATCATTATATGTCACTCACCTTATAAATAAGGTCATGGCATCTAAATCCAGGGAAGTCATCTTGCTCCTGTACTCAGCCATCATCACTCATCACTGAGTTTAACACCTTCTTCTGTATGCACTTGACCAGGCATATGCAAAAACGGGGACAGCCACTGAGTTTACTCGCAAAAAGAATACAGGGAGTAAACACAAAGTCCTAAGCAGATCGCCTCACAGCCTTATCTCTATACTCTGTTTCCTGCAGACTACTGAGAGGAAATTTATGCCTGACATACAAGTTATCCTTAAATCCTGCTCTGATGGAATTTTGGCATAGATCTAAGGATTTATTCTTTACTTGTGTCTTGAATAGAACATGTTGGAAGGACAGGTATGTATCTCAGAGAATCCCCACTCTCTGGAAAAGGCTTCCCATTCATATGAAGCACAGCCCTTCCCTAATCCTAGTCATGCACAACCTGGCTCAGTAGATGGGAAATCGGAAATTCACCTCTGGTCTGACACCCATGTCTCAGGTGGACAGATGCAGCCATTAAATCACGCTCTAACATGCACCATCTTTAAATAATTTCTAAGGCACAGTAACTAGTGGATACATTTAGGTTCATAGGTAGGTACTAGGCTATTGGCTCTAGGGTCTATATAAGCCTAGCCAAAAAGGTACCCTGGCTTTCGCCACCAAAGAAAATTATTTTCCTGTGCCCCTGTCGAGCAGAGCTACAGAGGTGATCCCCGGGGTGAATTTCCTATTTCCCATCCAATCATCAAAATTTTTCTTGAAGAGTGCTAATGAGGAGCTTTGTTTGATATAGATAGGTAGTTTGTTCCACAGTATGGGAAGTCTCTGGGACAGGAATCTATCCCTCCAGCATGTTCCGTTTAATGTGGTGACAAGGTTTTTAAGTCTTTAGAGTGTGTAGCTCGGAGGGAATGGGATTTCTTTAAGTGAAGCATGTCCAACAGCTCTGGGTTTGAAATAGCTTTGTAGGTTAGGCAGAGATTGCCTCTGAGTAGGCGATATGTGATGGAGTAAAGCTGGAGTTTTTTGAGACTGTCTGCGTAGGGCATCTGTTTGACGCCGGTAATCCTCTGTGAGGTATTTCTGTGGCCTTTCCAGCTGTTGTAGATGTCTTGTGAGGTACATACCAAAAGGGGCGTTGTACTCTATAATGGGTCTAATGAGTGACGAGTAGAGGGAAACAATGACCTCTTTTTTCCTGGATGAGAAACCTTTTGTGATGAGGTGTGCCACGTAGAAGGCTTTCCTGACTACTGTGGTGATGTGATTATCAAAGGAGAGACTACTGCCCACCTGTGTCCCAAGGTCTCTTATCACACTTTCGGTGTTAGACTACCACCTATGTGGTAGCTCATGGGTACAGAGTTTTTACCAAAGGGGATGACAATGCACTTTTTGGCATTGAGCTTGAGGCCATGGCTTTGACACCAGGCATCGGTCTCAGTGAGGCCCTTTTGTAGGATGTCCACATCGCTAGGAGTTTCAATTATGGCTCCTAGTTTGTAGTCATCTGCGAACTTCATTATCCAAAGATCTTCTGTGTTAGCCTGTACTTCAGAAAAGTAGATACCAAACAGGAGAGGATCCAGGACTGAACTCTGTGGTACTCCACTTGTCACTGGTTTGAAGTTGGATTTGTAGTCTGCTACTTTCACAGTGTGGGTTCTGTCAGTGAGCCAAGTTGGAAACCCATCTTGTGACATAGGGATTTATACCTAGTTTAGTGAGTTAATCTATAATTCTAGAATGAGGGATGGTATCAAAAGCTTTGGAGAGATCAAGATAGGCTGTGTGAACCACCTTACCCTCGTCTATGGCTTTGCTGACTGCTTCGAAGAAGTCTATCAGGTTTAGGAGACACGATCTGCCTTCTACAAACCCAAACTGGGTGGGGTCCAGAGTTGGGAGATTACCGCTGTCTTTGTTTATAAGTTCCATGATGATATGTTCCATGGCTTGCAGACCAGGCTCGTTAGGCTAATGGGGAGGTAGTTCTCGGGGTCCGTGGTGGTTCCCCCTTTGTGGAGTGGGATAACTGTCGCTGTGCGCCATTCAGTGAGCACAAAGCATGAGGTGAAGCTATGATTGAACATGGTGCTTAGGTAGGGTGCCAGTTCATTCTGTAGTTCGGGTAGAATGCAGCCTGGGATGTTTTCAGGTCCCATGGATGCTGTGTTCTTGGCTTTGGAGAGTGTTTTTTTTAACCTGTACAGCCGTGATGACAGGAACTTTGCATTCTTCCGGTATAGAGATGGGCCCTTTAGGGGGTGAGAGGGGGGTAAAGTTAGCACTGAACCTATCTGCCAGGATGTTGGCAATATCCGTTGGTTCTGTATATTTAGTGCCATTGTGCCGTAACTCAGAGCAGATCTGAGTGTTGCCATTGAGATTCTTGACATAGTTATAGAATGGTTTGTGGTGGTCTTTAGAATCAGTGGCAATTTTGTTTTCATAACTAGCTTTGGAGGATTTTATGAGGGATCTCAGCTTCTTACTGAGGCTGACCAGGGAGTTCCTCCAATCATGGGATTTTACTCTTTTTTGCAACAGTTTCTTTCTTCTGTTGTAGAGTTTGCTTATGGCAGGGGACCACCAGATTGGCTTCCTTTTTTTGGAGGATAGCATCTTGGTTCTGTTAGGGATAGCACGATCCATGCACTTGTGTAAGTGCTTATAAAGTGCATTTGTGTAGGATTCAGCAGTCGTACCTCTACTGTCTGTCTGCATGGGTGTCGTGAAGTTTGCCACTTCTGACTTAAGCATGAAGTTGGCTTTGGAGAAATTTTTTACAGTGATTTCCCTAATGGGGGGTGGGGCCGGGATGTGGATGTCTAGGGTGATTAGCTTGTGGTCAAATCTGACCAACGAGGAATTAACCTCTGGTGTGGAACACCAGTCTCCCATGTTGGTAATGACCAGGTCTAGGACATTGCTGCCCCTGGTGGGGGTGTGGATAAGTTGATCCACGGCATTGGAATTCATGAATTCCAGAAAACGTTGAGCAAAACAGTTGGTACATGACTAGTTTTCCCAATTAACAGTAGGGCAGTTGAAATCGCCCATTATTAGGGTGTTGGGTTGTACCCTAACATTTTCCAGTGTATCAAGTAATGAGGAGTAGGAATCCTGGGGCATGGTGGGGGGATGTGTAGCAAGTTGCAATCTGGATTGTGGTATTGTTGCCCAGAGTTAGTTACACTTGGATAATCTTGGAAGCATTATGCTGAGCAACTAGCCTGGAGGTGTGGATATCCTAAATGAATATGGACACACCTCCGCCTTTAGTGTTTTGGTCCAGGTTAAGTGGCCGAAAGGTGTGGTATGAATTATAGCCTGGTAATGCACTGGTGCTCTCTGGAGCCTTGAACCAGGTCTCTGTTACTGCACAGATGTCGATGTTCTCCATTTTAAGGTGTGCCTCGAGTGAATGCATTTTGAGATTTAGACTTCTAGCACTGAGTAGCATTACCCTCAGATTTTGCTTGCTTGTACCGGTTACAGTGGTGAATTTGTCATTTGAACCTTGCCTAAAAAGGCACTATAGGGGTGGCAAGAGCCTTAGCCAGTATCCAGAATCCCAAGCGTGACAGGTGCAGGCCATTACTGGCAAAGCATCATGGTCTGTCGATCATGTTATCCCAGGCAGACAGATACTGGATCCCCTTAGAATGACACCAGAAGCTTAGCCAACTGTTGAAGTCAATCATTTTGTCCTTGTACTGTGGTATCATTCTGGGTGATGGCAGGATGCTACTCAGGGCTAGGGTCATACCTGCCTGGGCTTCAAGATCGGAGAGCTCCTCCATGTCTCTTTTCATGTAGTCCAGGGAGGTACATCTCAGGTCATTCACACCAACATGGACAATGACAGTCATATTTGTACTTGTTGTGGAGTGACCTGAGTGCGTGCGTTATGTGGCAGATCCTGGCACCCGACAGGCAGCTGACAGTAACTTTCTCCTTGTTTAGCCTGCTGAGTGGAACATCAGTGTGCCTGACTATAGAGTCACCTATGACTAGAGTGTTGGGTACATTGTTATGCCTTATGAGCTGTGGTTGAGTGGCACACTGACTTTGTGGGCTATGTGTCATTTGGGTCGTGTTGGGGGGTGGAGGTTGCTTGCGTTTCTGCTTTGGAGGTCTCTGTTGCTTGAGCAGATATTTATGGACAGCCTCCGCGAATGAAGGCATGTGTTTTGTGTTTATGTGTGTGTTTTTTGGCGGTGTAGGTTTTGAGGGACTATGTGATGAGTGTGGTGTGGTGCAAGTGTTTTCCTTCTCCTCTTGACCGTCTAGTCCAGTCTTGGGTGAAGAGAGCTTTGCTTCCAGTTTGGCTATATAAGTGCATCTCTCTCAGGTTATAGTGTTGGGTGGTAGGAGGAGAGGGTTGCCTGTGTACATGAGGAAATTGCTGAATTGCCCCAATATGCCCAGATTCATCAGGAAGTTGAGTTGCAGAGCTAGGCTTGCAAAGGCTCCAGTGGTCATTAGCCTACTATGGGTCCACTTCACATGACTGAAGCTCAGTATACTGAATTTCATTTGACTGAGACAGCAATACCTAATTTTCAAAATACTGAAAACTCATTTGACTGAATCTCATTATACTGAAAGCGTACAATCCTGAATTTCAAAATTGTGTGGGGCTTCCTTGTTCTCTAGTTGGAACTAAAGCCACATTATCTTGCCCACCAAAACTATATATTTTTTATAGATGCTCACCCAAGCCAAAAACTATGCTGACATTTATTTGCTTGGTAGTTACTAAATCCAGCTAATGACTGTCCTTCATGGCATTAAAAACACTGGCTTGATAAAGACCAGCCACACTACCAATTCAACAATATGCCACCACATTGATCTTGCTAAAGTTTTCTGGTATTGGTCACAATGCACTAAACCCTTATTCACAAAAGGCTGTTTCAAACAGTAAAAGGGGTCTCGGCCACTAAACGCAGCTCTTGCAGCACTCAAAATAAGTATACTCACTTGGATTATTGAAATCAGAACACAACACGAACATTACTGCTGTTCATGAGTTAATGCTAAAACAAGATGCCAAATTACCAAAATGCCCTTTTTACCATGCTTTCACAATCTTAGGCCATGCTCTAGGGAAGGGGATAGTGTACTTCTTCCAGTTACTCTCAAAAAACTAGTTACATTAGTCATCCAACAGCAATAAGAAAGATCCAGACAGTCTCACCAATCTCTGACAGACTGGGGATATTTTCAAACTTACTATTATCAATGTATATGACCCTCCCTTCATCACTGCTTTGGCGGACAGTAACACTTTGGAAAGAATACCTTCCCGTAATAATCAATTTAGTTTGTTAGAGGACATTTCAACATCCACTGGAACCTGAAGCTCGGTACACTGATAGAAGATGGAGCAAATTATCTATTACTCAGCAGATAACACACCCTACGTGGCCAAATCACACCACAAAGAAATTCAACTTCTTTGGTACTTCTTGCATTATCTTTCAGTGACTACTGTACCATATTACCTTATTTCGCTGCCCAAAAAAAATCCAAAAAGTTGTTAGCTATGCCAGTCTTTAAAGAAAGATGTGAACTTGCAGTGTCCTATCAAAAGGCAGCTACCAAACTGTCTTTTGCAACACCTTAGAAAGACATTATGCTGTCCTGGAATATATATGTTTAATATTCTCTTGCAAATAAAAAGCAACATAAATTGGAAGAAATGAGGAGATTATGTTGGAGGAAAAGTATGAAATCCTAGGAACGGGAAAAATAGGATCATTTACAACAGGGGAGACTACACCAACTGTGGTGATGGGCTTCACTGCAAATGAAGTGGGGAGTTCGACTTTTGCCTTACAATACTCCATGTGTTTAAACTACTAAGAGATCAACGCCATTTGTCATGAGAATTGGACTCATCCTATGCCTGATCACCTCTATTTTTTTTAATTAGAGGTCAAAGTTCCCTTAACTATACTTTGTGAGAAAAGCATGTTGGCCGTCTTGCCTAGTCTAAGAAAGTAGAGTTGTTTAACACCTTACCATAATAGTAGGTGTCCTACTACTCACTGATGCAGTATTCCTCATTCCCCTGCCGACAATAACAAAATGTACGGGTCTATATCATATACTCGAAATTTCAAAATGTCGAACACCATATGTTCGAACTTGGAATTTCGAATATTGAAAACATCAAACGCTCAGAATAGCAAATTTTTTCCCAGGGAAAAAATTTGCTGTTCCGAGAAACATACACACAACACAAGCACACCAAAATAAAAAAACACACAGTTAACAAAACCCAATCCCATATTAAACCATACATACATTACTAACTATCCACTTAGCTTAATCCGCACCCTAACCCTAAGGTCCGTAACTCTCGCACCACAGTGAAGGAAATAGCGAAGCCATGGAACGGCCACCAAAATCTTGCCCTAGGTAAGATTTCGATGTTCCGGGGCTTCGCTATTTTCACCATTCGATATTTAGGGTTCGATGTTTTCACATTCGGCATTTTCCCTGTTCGGAATTTTGATATAGACCCAAATGTACAGCCAGTATAGCAAAGCCTTTACATATTCTGGGCATCACAAGTCAGAGACATGTACTATGTGCAAGCCGTAAGGTAAATATGTGACGTCCAGGTGCCTACTCCTCAAAACTGAAGTGCCCCAGAAGAACTAGAGCAACCACAGTGGAAAGTAATAACATAAACATCCAGGAAGGGAAGAAGTAGGAAAGACCCCTCAGCCAGAAGGAAAAACAAAGTAAGAGGGGGTAGAGGTAGGCACAGAATACTGCAACAGTGAGAAGTAGGACATCTACTGCTATGGTAAGATCTTACACAACTGCACTATATCTTTCCTCATCACTGTTACAATATTCTTTACTCTTGGGAGAGTACAAAAGCTATGGCAGATTATAGGATGAAAAAGCCACAGAACATCCTTCCAAAAACCCATGAAGGATGGCCCTGGCAAATTTGGACCTGACCCTAGAAATGGCATTCAACTTGTAATGTTTGGTAAAAGTGTGAACAGAAGAAAGTAGCAGCAGCTTTCAAGATGGATCTAGTATCCAGACCCTTGAAAAACCACCAGAAGAGCCCACTGCCCTGACAGGATGAGCACAAACAGAAGATGAGAGCTGCTTGTCATGAAAAAATAGCAAAAAGAAAAGGCTTTAGAAAAAGATGGTTTGCTTAGATACCATCAAACCCAATTTCTTGGCATGAATGGAAAGAAAAAAGCTGCTCAGATTTCCTAATATGTTTTGTCTTGTCCAAGTAATATCTGAGCCATCTATGTAAATCCAAGGTGTAAAGAACCCTCTCACTAAGATTCTGTAGTGAAGGGAAAAGAAGGAAGATAAACGGACTGATTCAAGGTCAAATCATTAAACACCTTGGGCAAACAAAAGAAGAAATAGCACAAAAAGAGACACCCTGTCCCTGTGAAAAAATGGAAAAGATGTAACTGCCCAAGTGCCTGAAGTTCAGAGATCCATGCTGTGAGATACCTTGTGATGACTGCCCCTGGCCAGGTAAAAGGGAGATCAGTGCTGCCTGGGTCAAAAGTGAGTTAACCAGCAAGATTTTGGGTGTGCCCCATATGATCTTGTGCAGAACCTTTGGCAGTAGAGAAACACGGGGACAGGAATATCCCCTTCCAAGAAAAACGTCATGGTGTCCATTTCCAAGCCAGAGTACTTGGCACTTTGGAATATAACTGGCAAAACTGGCTGCTCAGAGTGCAGGCAAAAAGAGCTACCCGAGTAGTACCCCCCACCAATGTACAATGTCCAGAAATACCTCCCTGTAAAGTATCCATTCATGAGGACTGGACCTGGGCCTGCTCAAAGAGTCTGCCACCAGATTGGGCACTGAAGGAATGTAGACCACCTGAAGAACCAAATTATGGAGGATCACAAAATCCCAAGGGTGAAGAGACAGCCTGCAAAGAAAGTAATATTTTGTGCTACGTTGCTTGTTGCTGTACCACATGACTGTGGTATTGTCTGCAAAATCCTTTAGGGGACCAGGAACCCAAAGGGTTTGAAAAGCCCGGAGAGCTAGAAAAACAGCCTGCATCTCATTGATGATGATAAGGTCTACCCAGTTGTGGATGGGACCAAAAATGACCCTCCCAGACATTGGGGTTATTGGAGGAGGCTCCCAACCATGATCAGAAGCATCTGTGTACAGCTCACAAGTAGGGAGAAGAACCTGAAAAGGCAAACCTGGAGTCAGGGAAAATGGTGAATCCACCAGCAGAGCTGGAGCTTGAGACAAGGCAAGGAAAAAACAGACACTTCAGAGGGTGGCAGTGCATCACAGCTACATTTAACAGAATGACAGGCCATCTAAGAAGCAGAGCTCAAAAAGGAACTGGCAAAAATCTTATCCTCAGAGTGGTAAATCAGCCAGAATGCCCCCAGGTTGGGAGAGAAAAGCCAGGACATACCTAGTCATACAGGTCTGGTAATTAATAGCCCTAAAGGCTAAGGCAGCAGAGGTATACATTTTTGTTTTACCATACCTATCAATTGCATGGCTGTCCTCATCAAATGTTAAAAGCTTGCAAGATGAGAGCAACTTGAATGGTTTTTATCTGTGGCTACGGAAATAACAGCAGGATCAGAGGAAGGGCTTTTATATTAAAACTACTGAGCTTCAGAAACTTTACAGAACCTGTCCTGTTTCTTAGGGTCAGAAAGTTGAGAGCCAGGGACTTGAGAAGTTACATTGAAAATATCTAGGTCAGCCAACACTAGATGAACTGCAGAAGGTCAAGGAGAATCTATTTGCAAGAGTAAGCCATCATCAGCAGCAGCCGCCCCCCTTTTCTCATTTTTTTACATGGGGTCGGGGTATCGTGTTAACAGTCGCCAACTCTCTCAATTCAGTGCCACATTCCTGCCTTCAACACTCATGCCTAACTGTCGCAGATCTTCTTTCAATCTATCCATCTCTTTGCTGGACATCCTCGCTTCCTCTTAACCTTCTTCTTCTCTGTCCCAAATCTTCTTCACCAGACTATCTTCTGCTTTTCTACACATGTGCCCAAACCACCGTACTCTGTTCTCTTTGATCTTTGCAGCAATTGGAGCTACTTTGGCTTCTGCTCTTATGCCCTCATTTCTTTGTCTGTCCCACATGTCCTATCACCTTTCTCAGGCACTTCATTTCCATCACCTCTAGCTTCTTCAACTGTTCTGCCTTTACTGCCCAGGTTTCTGTACCATACAGTAGTACTGTCTTGTAAACCTTACTGTTTAGCTTCTTTGGCATTCTTCTGTCATAGACTACACCTGATGCTCTATGCCAGTTGGCTGCAGCCCCACTAATTCTAGCTTTGACCTCTTCATTCAGACTACCCTTCTACTCAACTACTCCTCCCAGTTACCTGAAGCTGTTTACCTGTTTCACTATCTTCCCTTCTCTATCTATTCTCAGCTTCTTTTGATTTCCCCAATTTGTTGCCATTACCATAATCTTATCAGTGCTTAGTTTCATCCCATGTGCCTTCAGATTTGCATTTCATTCTCCTATCCATTGCTGAAGTTCTAGCTCAGAGTCTGCCTGTACTGCCACATCGTCTGCATACAGCAGCTTTGTTGATCCGTCCCCTCCAACCTGTTTGCTAATGTAGTCCATCATCAATATGAACAGCAGTGGGCTCAGAGCTGAACCCTGATGTACACCCACTGGTAACCCCTCTGTGAGGCCGAACACTGTCTGTACTTGAGTCATTGGGTCCTTGTACATAGCCTGTACTAATTCTACCAATGTTTCTGGGACTTCAAACCACTGCAGTACTGCCCAGATCAGCTTTCTTGTAACCTTGTCATATGCTTTCTCCAAGTCTAGGAATGCCCAGTTGAACTCATTTGCAAGAGTTAGTATCTTTTGAAAATCAAAAACCTGGTTAACAATCTCAATTAAAGTGTTCCATTATATGGACCACAGTATCAAAAGACAATATCACCATACCAGAGTCAGGAGAAAGAAAATCTTCTTCCTTGACTCCAAGCCATGGGGAAAGTGTATCCGAGAGGAATAAGACAATGACTCCTCAACAGAGTTTAACTCTTCACCAGAGGAATCAGAGTGCATAAGGCATTTGGAAGTGGAAGACCAAGGAGCAGAAGCAGGAACAGAATCTCAGGGAGGATTAAGAGGCCACAGGGACCCACACATTTAGTTTTCTGCTTCTTTAAAGGAACATCAACTTTAACAAATCTAAAAGGTTCAGACTCCTGCCTAGATTCAAATGAGGGTACCAGGCAGCTCTTCAATTACACATATTTGTGGAATCCCCCTAGGTGCTCTGAAATAATCAGCAGTTGTTCCCCCTCCACATCTGCATCAGATTTAGGAACAAACTCAGTGTACGTGCGGATAGGCAGCTCCAGGTCGGCCTCCAACTGGGTGGCAGCAGAGGGAGCTGTCAGCAGCACCAAATGTTCCTCAGTTTCTTCATCCAACCCAACAGAAATTTCTGGTGGAGTCTGGACAGCAGCAGGATCCTTCACACCTTTCTGGCTTTCTTTTAAAGCAGTGGATGAACATCGGGTGGGCAAATTTGGCTATGGTATCCTGAGCCAAAAGCTTCAACTGCTTTCTCCAAGTAAATGGAAGGAGATGACAAACAACTGCAGTGTGTCTTAGGGGAAAACGCCTGGCAAATCTCACAGTGCTTATGGTCATGGGTAGCACCCAAACAAAAAAGGCACTATTCATGTTTATCTTTATGGGAAATCTGCCTCCCACTCTCACATTTTCCCTTCCTGGATGACACATAAACTAATGGTGATCGGTAGAGAAAAGAAAGGACAGAGACCCCAACGGGGCACTTATCTGCAGAAGGCTCGGTAGTGGAACCAATTCTGTGAATGGCTTACAGACCAAACTCAAATGCATCATCTGGACTGGTGACAATAATTTTGAGGATTAGATGCTCATATGTAATTTACACCTTGCACGTAGGACATACCTTTGGCGTACAATGCCCATAAGATGTAAAAGCTTTGATGTGCTGGCTGGAATTTTGGTTCTCCTCAACATGGAACCACTAAGGGCAACACCCACTTTCCCTACCCCTTTTGCTTCCTTCTCTCTGTTCTTTGGTTCTCTTTGGTGACAATGAACTATACCTTGAACACCATATAGCCACTGTTGTTAGGAAATCGTTTTATCTAGTTAGACTAATCACCACAGGTATATATTAAGTTGTTATGTACTCACCATAATGTTCCATCTGAGTAGGTAAACTTCATTTGTCAGCAGCCTATGGGTTATCGGATCCGAGACGGCAGTTTCAAAAGTACAGTTTTGTACCTACCATAAATGTAGATGTCCGATAGGAATGCATCTGCAGTCCTTACAAATGGGTTGTCCTGTCGTCAGGCAGCCCTTCGGTCGGCCGGATTCCAAAGTCTGGGTCTGGCTTCGGCTGGTGTCACACTTCACCCGACGTCATTGCTGCAGTTACTCGGGTATAAAGGCATCAGCCGACGCCATTTTCCTCAGTGTTTCTTGCCCCAGATGCCAGGTGCCCTCTAGGAAGGCTAAATTTTGATAAATGCCAATGGTTCAAAATATTAGAGAGCAAACAAAAATAAGCATGTATGTACATATATACAAACAAATACACCATAATAGATTCCCCCAGCTAGCTATAAGAGGGGCAAATACCCTAGGAGTACCACAGAGGGGTAGGAGGGTGGGTAATCCTGACTGCAGATGCATTCCTATCGGACATCTACATTTATGGTAGGTACAAAACTGTACTATGTCCTTCAAGGATGCATCTGCAGTCCTTACAAATGGGTAGAATACCATAGCCAAACTGGGGAGGAGGAAAGATAGAATTATGGTGTAGTTAAGATCCCTTGCAAAACAGCAGTGGCAAAACCTGCTCGGGATCTAGAGTATAAAGGTAAATTATAATGCTTGGCAAATGTATGCACGGAGCTCCAAGTAGCAGCCTCTAAAATGTCTTTGGTAGCCACTCCTCGTAGAAAAGCTGTGGTAGTGGCTGTAGCTCTTGTAGAGTGAGGCCTGATGTTTTCTGGAGTTTTCTTTCCATGGTAGGAGTAACAAAATCTAATGCAATTTCCTATCCACTTAGATATTGTCTGTTTTGTAATTGCTTTCCCTTCCATTCCTGCTGCATATGCTACCAGTAGCGGGTCAGTTTTTCTATTGCTCTTGGTCCTGTCCAGGTAGTAGCGTAATTGTCTGTGTACATCCAAGGTATGCAACAGTCTTTCTCCCCTGTTCTGTGGATTGGGGAAGAATGTAGGTAGGTGGATAGCCTGATTTAAAGATACTCTGGATACCACCTTAGGCATAAAAGTAGGATTTGTTCTCATGGACACTCTATCTTGATGGAAGATCAGAAAGGGTTGTACTGCCATTAATGCCTGTAGCTCAGAAACCCTTCTTGCTGAAGTGATTGCCAGCAGGAAAGCAGTTTTCCATGATAAGTATTGCAATTCTGCTGTTTCTGCTGGTTCGAAAGGAGGTAGTGTCAATTTTTCTAGCACAAAGTCCCATGCAGGTAATGGTGGCTTCCTAGGAGGTTTTACATTTTTAATTCCTCTCAGAAACTGCCTGAGCAGAGGATGTGAGAAAACTGGAGGATCCAAGTAGTATTCTGCTGAAATAGCTGAGGCATGAATCTTAATGGAACAGTAGGACAGGCCTTTGTGGAATAGCTCTGCCAAGTATTCCAGGATGTTGGCTATGTTTACCAGTGACACATCTTCCCCTTTAGCAGTACTCCAAATGAGATATCTTTTCCATTTTGCTGAATAGGTTTTCCTTGTTGAAGGTCTGCGAGCTTCTAAGATAATGTCCTTAACCCTTTGGGATAAATTTGGGTTAATTTGTCTTATGCAATGTTCCAGGCAGTCAGCTGCAGAGTTTTCAGGTTTGGATGCAGGGTGTTGTAATTGTTCTGAGTTAACAGCAAGGGAACTAGGGGTAAGGGCAATATCTGTTCCCGAGACATGCTCCTCAGTAATGGGTACCAATGTTGCCTTGGCCAATCTGGAGCTATCAGAATGATCCTTGGACGGTCCTCTTTGATCTTCAATAGCACCTTGTGCATCAAAGGAAGTGGTGGGAATGCATATGCTGACAGATTTTTCCAACTGAAGGATAGGGAGTCCACCTTCCATGCCAGTGGGTGGTACGTCCTGGTGCAGAATTTCTTTAATTGGTGATTGAGTGGGGATGCAAATAAGTCCATTTCTGGGAGACCCCATTTTCTTGTAATGGTTTTGAAGATGTCCGGATGCAGCATCCACTCGTGGGCATCCATGGTAGTCCTACTTAATATGTCTGCTAGAGTGTTTTCTTTTCCTGGTACAAAGATTGCTTGTAACTGAATGTTGTAACTCAGGGCCACATTCCAGAGGTCCAGGGCCATCCGGCATAGAGGGTACGAATGTGTGCCTCCCTGCTTGTTGATGTACCACATAACTGTGGTGTTGTCTGTCCTTATCATCAATTGGCCTTGTCGAAGAAATGGTTTGAAAGTCTGAATTGCCAGTTTTACTGCCAGCATTTCCTTTAGGTTTATGTGTAGGTGCAGCTGCTCTTGAGTCCATAAACCCTGTATGCATTTGTTCATCATGTGGGCCCCCCAACCGAGGTCTGAGGCGTCCGTTGTGATGGTTTGGCCTGGTTGAGTGCTGTGGAAGGGCAATCCTTCGTTTGATTGACAGGCCTGAGCCCACCATTGGAATTCTTGCTTCAGGCATGGAATTATTGGAATTTGAGTTTCTAGGCTGTGCTTGTGCTGAGACCATAAATTCCTTAGGTACCACTGTAGTTTTCTCATATGCAGTCTGGCATGTGGGATGCCATGAAGCCCAATGCTTGTAGGACTTTTCTTGCTGTTAGATGGTTTTGTTTTGTTAATGCCAAGAAGTAGAGAGGGAGTTGTTCCTGTTTTTCTACTGTTAGGAATGCCATTTGTTTGGATGTGTCCAGCTCCGCACCCAAAAAGGTTATCTTTTGGGATGGTATCAGCCTTGACTTTTTTATATTGACTGTGTATCCCAGGGCTTGTAGAAGGTAAATGACTCTTTTCAAGTCTTCTGCTAGCTTGTTTTTGTTGTCCGCTTGTATTAGGCAGTCATCCAGGTAAGGGTAGATTTGGATCCTGAAGCCTGCAATGGCGATTACTGATGCCAGGCATTTCATGAACACTCTGGGCGCAGTAGATAAGCCAAAGGGCAATGCTGAGAATTGATAATGCTCTGATCCTGCAAGAAATCTGAGGTATCTTCTGCAATTTGGTCGTATGGGGACGTGCAGGTATGCCTCCTTGAGATCTAGAGTTACCAGCCAAGACTCCTTGCCCAGCATGGGAAGAAGCTGCTGTAGAGTCAGCATTTTGAATTTTGGAACAATGAGGAATGTGTTTAAAGCGGACAGATCGAGAATAGGTCTCCATTTGCCTTCTTTCCTTGGTACTAGGAAGAGTCTGGAGTAAAAGCCCTTTCCTTGTTCCGTATGTGGTACCTTTTCCACAGCTCTCATCTTTAATAATTGATTTACTTGTTGTAGAGCTTCTGCCTTTTGATTTGGAGGTAGGTTTGGCATTCCTCTCTTTCCTGGTAGAGTATGGAAATGAAACCTGTAACCTTGGTCTATTGTCTGCAAAATCCACTTGTCTCTTGTGATGTAATGCCAGTTCTTTGTAAATAAAGCTAGCTTCCCGCCTAAGGGTGCTTCTAGTTGTTCCCTGGTAGGCGGTGCCAGAGCCAAGTCACTGTGATTGTCCTGTAGTAGTGGTGGTGGCTGTGTCTGTGCCTCGCTGGTTGTTACCCTGCCACTGGCGTCCCCTGTAGGCACCTCTGGATTGGCTTCTGCCTCTTGAACGCCTATTCCTGCCTCTCTGTGCTTTGGAGGAGTCTGGAAAGGACCAATTCTTGGAGGGCCAATTCCTGCTAAACCTTGGAGGTTGGACCTGTAAGAAATCTTTCACTGTTTGGACAGATTTTGCCTTCTCTTCCATCTTCTTCAGCACCTGTTGAGCAGGAGAGCCAAACAAATTGACCTCGTCCATGGGAGCATCTAATAGTTTTGATTTGACATGGTTCGGTAAGGCCTGCTCTTTTAACCATGCATGCCTTCTGATAACTGTGCCAGTCATGGCTGATCTAAAGGAAGCCTCCAGTGCATCATAGCCGCATTTTAAAGAATGGTTACTAACTTGCTGAATGTTATGTACCATTTCCTGAACATATTTCTTGTCTAAAAGTTCATCAGAGGACAGTTTTTTGGTTAACTGGTCTAGCATAAATTCTTGATACTGGATCATATGAAATTGACAGTTCAAGGCCCTAGCTGACAGAGTAGCAGAAGTGTAAACTTTTTTACCCCATCTCTCTAAGGACCTGGATTCCCTTTCAGAGGGGAGGGGATTTTTGGCAGAGGTAGATGCTACAGCCTTAGGTCCCTGGGAGATAGTCTCGGGATCTGCAAAAGGAGCCTTGTATAAATGGTGATGTGTGTCCGGGACCCTGTAGAACCTATCGGGCTTAGCAGGGGCCGGAGGTAATGAATCAGGAGCAGTACAAGCATCATTAAATGCATCATCTACAACAGACAGAACTGGAGGTATAGCTAAAGGCCTATGTTGTGGTAAATGCAAAAAGGTTCTATGCCTTTTTCTGGAGTCTGAAAAATCTTGGCCCTGCCACTGAAATTGTTCCCTCATAGCATGCAAGGTTTCCCCAAAGGAAAATTCCTCAGGTGGAGAGGCAGAAGGGATGGACTCTTCAGCATCAGAGTCTTCATAAGGGGAAAAGGAGCCTCTGGAGGGTCTGTATTATCTGAATCATCAGAGGAATCATCTGTGGAAACTGGCTCAGGGGGCTCTGCTCTAGGCCTCTTCTCTGGAGGTGGGTGAGAGGCCCTGTCTGGGAGAGGTTGGGATCCCCGGATTAAAGAAATGAGATCCTCTGCTAAACTAAGCATTTGGGAACTGGAGCTAGGCCTGTGAGAGGGGGTCTTAACAGGCACAGATTTAGTAGCTTTAGCTGCTTTAGCCCTGGCAAAGGCCTTAATGGACATGGCTGCAGGAGGCCTAGCAGCTCCACGTGCAGGGGTTGAAATATCTAAGGGAATAGTGTCAGATAATTCCTGAGAAACCACAACTGCAGGCTGGATTTCAGAAGCCGATTCCACCAGGTTGGAAGAGGCCTCGGTAGAAGGTAAGCTTTCGGCTGAAGGAAGAACCGCTTGCTCGGTTTCAGCCGAAACCGAGACACTCGCGGTTGTCTTAACCTCGGTTTCGGCCGAAACCGCGGACCGCGAGTGTCGGTTCTTTTCCTTGCGTTTTTTGGATATTTGTGAAGTCGGAGGATCCAACGGCATAATATAAGCAAAATCAGAGCCGAAAAACTGCTCAGCAAATTCCGACCGACGTCTAAGCGTCCGTCGGTTAAAAGAAGCACAGGCTAGACAAGCTGCTATGTCGTGGTCTGGGCCTAAACAAGGTAAGCAGTAAGAGTGGAAATCTTTATGAGGTATTTGTTTCCCACAAGTTAAACAGTTATTCACTTTTTCTGACATCGGCTGAGGCAAGAAAGAGTCCCCAACGGGGTACTTCGCTTTTTAGAAGTCTTCGGTAGTAGTAGAAGTATTCGGTAGTAGTAATCTCTGGTTCTGACCGACCGGCACTTGCGAACAGCTTCTGCTTCGGGCGCCACGCGGCAAGAAAGACTGAGTAAAATGGCGTCGGCTGATGCCTTTATACCCGACTAACTGCAGCAGTGACGTCGGGTGAAGTGCGACACCAGCCGAAGCCAGACCCAGACTTTGGAATCCGGCCGACCGAAGGGCTGCCTGATGACAGGACAACCCATTTGTAAGGACTGCAGATGCATCCTTGAAGGACATCAGCTAAGCTCCGAGCCCCAAGCTCCTCCCCCTTACCCATAACTCCCTGCCATCCCTTCCTGACCTCAGATCGAGTCTGCCTAAAAGCAAGACCTGCAATCACAACCTGCCTAGTGTAAACTGGATACAATCCACCATGAAGCAGGAATATCTATGAACATCCGAAGAGGACAGGGGGATGGAGGGAGGGCCGGTTGCTGACAAATGAAGTTTACCTACACAGATGGAACGTTATGGTGAGTACATAACTTCTTAATCTGAAGTAGTTAACTTCATTTGTGTATCAACCTATGGGACAGAGTCCCCAGCTACCTGAATCTTGGGAGGCCCTTATGGAAGGATGTTCCAGAGCACTGCGGAGCCAAAGGATGCTCTCCCTCTGGAAACCAGATCCAACTTATAGTGGTTTATAAATGTATGAGAAGAAGCCCACGTGGTAGCAGAGCAAATGTCATCCAAAAAAACTCTAGCTTGAAAAGCAGCAAAGGTAGAAACAGACCGAGTAGAATGGGCATGGACTCCATGAGGAACAGGCCAGCCAGAACTCTCATAAGCCAGGAGAATACACTGGGAAATCCACCTGGACAGTGTGACTTTAGAAACAGATTTCCCCAAATTGGATTTAGCAAAGGACACAAACAGCTGGTCTGATTGCCTATGACCGGCTGTCCTGTGCAAACAGAATCTTAACTGTCTGTGTACATCCAAAGAGTGTAACTTGTACTTGCCTTTATTTTGATAATTGGGAAAGAAGACTGGCAAATTAATAGACTGGTTGATGTTAGATTCGGAAGCAAATTTTGGGCAGAAAGGAGGGATTGGTCCTGAGGAATACCCTATCCTTGTGGAAAGTCAAGTACGGTGGCTTGGCACAAAGGGCTTGAAGTTCCGAAACCCTTTTCGCCAAAGTAATAGCAACCAGAAAAGCCGTTTTCCTCTACCGAAGCAGCAGGCTCAAAGGGAGAAGCTGTTAAAGCCTGGAGTACCAGCGATAAGTCCTAAGGAGGAGTTACATCCTTCACCGGAGGTCTTAGTAAGAAGGTGCCTTTTAAGAAGGCCCTACACAATCTGGATGAGGTCAAAGGGCCAAGATCATATCCAACATGGTAATGAGCGATTGCCGCCAAATGGACTTTGACTGTGGAAGAGCTAGCACCCTGATCAAATAATCCTGACAGAAAATCCAGCACAGCTGGTAACGGAGCTGTAAAAGGATCTAGTTTCTGATGTTCTGCCCAAATAGAAAAGCGTTTCCATTTGCTACGATAAACTTTCCTAGTAGACGGCTTGTGAGCAGCTACTAGGATCACTTTGACCGGGGAAGAGATACCGGGAGTCCTAGCTAACAGTGGAACTGGATCAACCAAGCCGCGAGCTTGAGGTTGCCCAGGTCGGGGGCAAGCAGGCCTAAAGGGTGAGATATCAGATCCAGGGAGGATTCACTAGATGAGACCATAGATATGGGAACCATGCCTGACGAGGCCAGAATGGGGCAATGAGGATTATTGTGCTCCCCAACCGTCTGGCTTTCTGCAGAAACGTCAGCATTAGGGGAAGAGGCGGGTAAGCATAAAGTAGACCGGGCAGCCAAGCATGCACCAGAGCATCTCTTGGTGATTCCCCGGGTGGGGGAATTAGAGCGAAGTAGGTGTTGCACTTCGTGTTTGAAGGAGAGGCGAAAAGATCGCAACAAGGTTAACCCCATTTGGAGAAGATCTGCTTCGCTACTTTGGGATTCAGAGACCACTCATATGGCAAGAGGATGGTGCGACTCAATTTGTCCGCTAGGATGTTGGACCGGCCCGGAATGTGCGTCGCTATGAGAAAGCAGTTGGTGGAAATCGCCCATTCCAAAACTCTCATGGCCTCTCGAGAAAGTGGATAAGACCTGGTTCCCCCTTGTTTGTTGATATACCAAACGACTAACATATTGTCCATTTGGATCGCAATAGTCCCGACGGGAAGAAGGCTCTGAAGTGCGTGCAATGCTAACAGCACCGTCCTCATCTCTAGGACATTGATATGCAGTGAGGTCTCCGTCTGGTTCCACGTGCCTTGGACGGTCATGCCCAAACAATGCCCCCCCACCCGAGGCGAGAGGTGTCCGCGGTCACCGTTGCTAGGGGAGGAGACATAGAGAAGGGGTGCCCCTTTTGTAGTTCCGGAGACTGGAGCCACCATAAGAGGGCTCTCCCCTGCAAACCCTGCTGAGAGGGACAGGATGGCTCAGGGGATAACGCAGGAAGGACCATTGAACTTGGAGGGTCCATTGCAGAATCCTCATATTTAGGCGCGCCATGGGAAGGAGATTGATAGTAGCCGCCATCAAGCCTACAGCCCTCAGGACCAATTCCGCCGGAGGGGCTGGGCAATGAAGAATGGCCTGCACATGGAGTCTTAGAGATCGCATCCGGTCCAGAGTTAAGAAGGCTAAGAGCTGGTTTGTGTCCAACCTGGCTCCGATAAAATCTATGATCTGAGTCGGAAGCAGGGCGGATTTTCCAGCATGGATCATGATCCCCAGCCGGGGAGCTAGTCAAAGAAAGAAATTCCTGGCTGTGCAGAGTAGATGCCTTGTGGGGGCGGTCAGGAGCCAGTCATCCAGGTATGGAAAGACCTGAATTCCCTGGAGTCTCAGGTGGGCCGTTAACACTTTGGTGAACACCCGGGGGGGGGGGGGCGTGGTGAGACCAAAGGAGAGGACCCTGAATTGGTAATGGCTGGCTCCTAGCCTGAAGTGGAGAAACCTCCTGGATCATCTGTCCATCAAGATGTGGTAGTACGCATCCTTGAGGTCCATACAGCACATACAGTCGTTCTCCTGCAAGAGAGGAAGAATGGACTGAAGAGTCACCATCCGGAACTTTTCTTTGGCTATTGCCAGGTTCAAGAGGGATAGGTCGAGGACTGGTCTTAAGTCCCCTGTCTTCTCTGGCACCCAGGAGTAAAAGCCTGATCCGTACTGGTCTGGGGGAACGTGCTGGATCGCTCCTTTTTCTAGCAGCTGACAAATTTCTGCGGCTGCGGCCTCCCTCTGATCGGGTGGGACATCGGGGAGGTATCTGGGTCTGAGAGGGGGATGGAGAAACGGAATCTCGTAGCCTCTGGATATAATTCGAAGCACCCAGTGGTCTGTCGTGATGGACTCCCAAGCTGCTAGGTGCTTCGAGAAATGCCCCCTGACTGCCTCCAGAGTGGAGCAGTTGGGTAACCCCTCAGGGTTGCTGTGTGGGCCGATCAGAGAAAGGTTCTCTGGACCCAAAGTTTTTCGGACCCCTCTGCCTCTAGGGCGGCTTCCACCCTGTCCTCCTCTGCCCCTGAAGGACGGGGGGTCCTGAGCGAAACGGGACTGCTGAGACTTCCAGAACCACATCTTCTTCTGTCCCTTTTGGTTCTTGGAGAAGGACCTCTGGGGAGCAGAGAAGCGGACTCCGACGGCAGACAGCGTCTTCCCGTCTTTCTCGCTCTGGACCAAGGTTTCGAGTACGGTCTTGCCAAAGAGGGCAGAACCATCAAACGGGGCATTAGCGAATGACTCCTTAAAGGGTTCCGCGAAATCACAGTGGGGGAGCCACGCCTGTCGGCTTAAGATGACGCCCGCTCCGCTAGCTCTAGCGGCTCCTTCCGTAGCATGGGACAGTAGCCGCATAGAGGTATTGGAAATAGACCTGAGAGTGGCCATTCGGGTAGAGTACACCTGTTTGTCCTCTGCCGACATCGACTCTGGGGGTGACCAAGCGTATTCTTTGATAAGATCCCGCTGGAGCCGTATGACGTGTGCCATGTAGTTAAGCGACCTTATGGAGAAGGTGGCTGAAGCAAACATCCGCTTCCCCAAACGGTCCATCGCCCGAGACTCCTTGTCCGGGGGATGGACCGAGGGACTCTCCTGGGCCAGTTCCCTTTTGGTGGCTGCCGCCACCAACATGGCATCTACGGGGGTTCCCTTATTCCAATGTGACCTGTCCGAGGGGGGGGGGGCCTAAGAATTCTGTCTGGCCTCTTAGGGACGGGCACCACAGTGTCCGGCTCCTTCCATGCCCTGATAGTGATCAGATCTACCAGGGGATTGGCTGGAGGGGACATCCAAGAGGTAGTCGGGCCTGCTTCAAACACCTCCAGGAACACGGACTCGTCCGAGGTAGGCTTTGGGGCAGACCACCCTCCTCTGATCCTGAGCATCTCCATGATGTCTCCAAATGAGACGTCTTCGGGGGGTGATCTTGGGGAACCTTCCCCTTCCTCCAAGTCTGTGTCCTCTGTCAAAGACTCAGGGGAGTCCAAGTGCCTCCTTTTGTATTTGTGTTTGTGAGGAACTTCCTTGGGGGGGGCTGTCCGAGGAGGCCTCACCAACCACATCCTGTTCCAACACGGGAACGATCTGGGAAGTCTGAGCAAGCTTTCCCTGGGGCCAGGTAATGGAAGTCGGACCCGTTTGCGAGGGAGTGCAGGGTGCAGAGGTAGCTAAGGCCGGGGGCCTGGAATCCCTCGACAGAACCTTCTCCACCACGTCGAATGCCGAAGGAGAGCCCCTCTCCCTAGGATCAGAGAGCAGACCCTCCCTCGGATCCGACGAGCAGATCGGCGCCGGAGCTGATGCGATCGGATCCGAAGGGCCAGTACGCTCCGACCTGGCCGAAGCCGAAGGCATACTGACCTTCTCGGATCCGAAGCTCAACTCTCGACTCTGTGAGCCTGGATCCGAAGAAAATGGACCCGACAGGTTCGAGGGTGCTGTCGGTGCTGAAGTACTCGACTCCATCGGCGCCGACATTCCCCCGGCTCCAACGTTACTCTGCTCACTAGACCCCGAACCCGGAAAGCGGGTCAGGGAAGGAGCAATCGGGGCGAAAAAAGGGGTCGAGCTCCCCCCCGGAGGGGGGGGGCAGGAGCACTCCCATCTGCAGCTGGGCCTGGAGGAACCTTCTCATAATCCGGTCCAAGTCTGCATCTGTTAGGCTTCTCATGGACCTAGAAGAGGCCACCGAGGTGGGA
This sequence comes from Protopterus annectens, assembly GCF_019279795.1. Classification (NCBI taxonomy): domain Eukaryota; kingdom Metazoa; phylum Chordata; order Ceratodontiformes; family Protopteridae; genus Protopterus; species Protopterus annectens. Next base: position 1,451,301,509 of record NC_056735.1, read on the forward strand.
CGGGAGTGCCGCCTCAATGACCTTGAGGGAGACCGGGCCTCATCCTCATCTGGCCCCGGCGAAAAGCTGGGAGAACGCAGCCGGGAAGGAGAAGGCCCGGACGTCCCGGGGGAGAAGCTCCCTTGGCTGGCGGGGCTGAAGCAGAGGATTCAGGCCCGCCGCTTGTGGTGTTTTTCTCGGCGCCTCTCCCTCCTGGTTTCCCTATCCTCCTGGCCCAAGGTGGGAGGTTGAGTCCCGGCCAGGGGAAGGGAAGTATCCATGAGCGCTGCCGCAGTCGCTGCAGGAGCCACAGAGGGACTGCAGGATGGAGCCGAGTCCGGGGGCAGAAGTCCCGCCAGAATCAGCTTCGACCTCCTGTCCCTGATAGCCCTGGGGTTGAACGCTGCACAAATAGAGCAGCCAGAAGACAGGTGTTCAACCCCAAGGCATATAACGCACAGAGTGTGGCCATCAGCCGGGAAAAGCTTATGGCCACACTTGGTACACTTGGAGAAAAAAGTTTTGGCGGCCTCAGACAATCTAAAAAAGTACAGTTTTGTACCTTTCATAAATGTAGATGTCCGAGGATCCACATTGCTGCAGTCATAACCTGTGGGTAGTCCGCTGTCCTCGGTCGGCCCGAATACCAAAGTGTTAGGCTGGCGTCGGTCATGGTCGCTCAGATCTGACGTCAGTACACCGTGGTACTAAAGCGCATGACCGACGCCATATCCTCAGTCTTTCTTGCCCCAGATGTCAGAAGGCCTAAAAAAGAAAGGCCATAGCCAAAAATAGAAAAATACCCAATCACCAATGTAGAAACAATAGTTACCCCACAAGCCACACAGCCACCCCAAACTACAGAGGGGAAGGAGGGAGGGTAAATTGGACTGCAGCAATGTGGATCCTCGAACATCTACATTTATGGTAGGTACAAAACTGTTCTATGTTCTTCGTCTCACATTGCTGCAGTCATAACCTGTGGGTAGAATCCCAAAGCAAAGGTAAAGGAGGTTGGCAAAATCAGAAAGCATTAGGAGCTGCTAACATGCCCTGTAAAACTGCAGTGGCAAACCCAGCCCTAGATTTGGAATAAAGAGGGAGATGGTAATGTTTAGAAAAAGTGTGCACTGAACTCCAAGTAGCTGCCTCCAAAATATCCTTAGTAGCTACTCCCCTTAAAAAAAGCAGTAGAAGTGGCAGTCGCCCTAGTGGAATGAGGTCCGATTCCAGCCGGAACCTCCTTACCATGATGAGAATAACAAAAAGCAATACAATGGCCAATCCACTTAGAAATAGTTTGTTTTGAAACAGGTTTTCCTTGTGAACCCAAGGCAAAAGAAATGAATAACTGTTGAGACTGCCTGAACCCTTTAGTTCTGCTCAAATAATAACGTAACTGCCTGTGAATGTCCAAAGAGTGCAAAATTTTTTCCCCTTTATTTTGGGGATCAGCATAAAATGTAGGCAAATGAATAGATTGGTTTAAGGCCACATTAGACACAACTTTAGGCATAAAAGTAGGGTTAGTACGCAGGGATACCCTATCCTTATGAAATATCAGGAAGGGTTCAACTGCCATTAGAGCCTGTAATTCAGATACCCTTCTAGCAGACGTAATGGCAAACAAAAAAGCAGTCTTCCAAGACAAAAACTTCAACTCCGAAGTAGCTGCAGGTTCAAAAGGAGGTAAAGTGAGCTTTTCCAACACAAAATTGAGATCCCAGGAAGGAGTAGGAGCTCTACGTGGGGGTCTTATGTTCTTTGCCCCTCTAAGAAATTGCTTAAACAAAGGGTGAGAGAATAAAGGTGGGTCACAGTCATAGTGAGCAGAAATGGCTGCAGCATGAACTTTTACAGAGGAGAAAGACAAACCCTTGTCTAATAATTCTGTAAGATACTGAAGTGAAACACTCAAATTAGGCACTGAAACATCAAAGCTCTTTGTTTTGCTCCAAAGAAAAAATCTCCTCCATTTATCAGCATAAACTTTCCTTGTACTAGGCTGTCTGGCCTCCAAAATGACATTCAAAACTTGTTGAGGAAGCTGCGACCCCCCAGGGTCTAAAACAGAATACGCCAGGCTGTCAGATGCAGGGACTGAATCCTGATATTGCGGAAATGATTGCTTGCCTGGGACAAAAGGTGTGGAATTGATGGCAAAGGTCAAGGAGGCTCCCGTACTAAACTCCTCAGCAGAGGGTACCAGTGCTGACGTGGCCAATCTGGAGCTATTAGAATCATGCAAGGCTTGTCCTGTCTGACCTTCAAGAGCACCTTGGGAAGGAGAGGCAGAGGAGGAAAGGCATAGACGTGAAGGTTGTTCCAACTGAATGATAGAGCATCCACTTTCCAAGCTTTTGGGTGAAACATCTTTGTGCAAAACTTTGGCAGTTGGAAATTTAGTGGAGAAGCGAACAGATCTATGTCTGGAGTCCCCCAAGCCACCGTCAACTGTTGAAATACATGAGGATCCAATTTCCACTGTGGGGATCCACCATCTGTCTGCTCAAAACATCTGCTAAGGAGTTCTGTGCTCCTGGCAGAAACCTTGCTTGAAGAGTGAGGTGCAAACTGAGAGCAGTCTCCCACAAAATCATAGCTTGTCTGCAAAGAGGGTGAATGGGTTCCCCTTGCTTGTTGATGTACCACATGACTGTTGTGTTGTCTGTTTGAATCAACACCTGTCCTGGTTGAAGTAGATCCTTGAAAGCCATCAGTGCAAATTGGACTGCTAACATCTCCTTCATGTTGATATGCAAATGTTGTAGTCTGGGAGGCCACGTGTCTTGAACCCATTTCCCATTGAAGTGTGCTCCCAAGCCATGTCTGAGGCATCTGTCGTTAAGATCTGACTCGCCTCTGGTCGGGTCACAGAGAGTCCCTTGTTTAGGTGACATTCCTGAGCCCACCACAAAAATTCCCTTTGGATGCAAGGTATTATCTGAATGACAGTGTCCAAATCGTGGCAGTGTTGAGTCCATACGCTTTTGAGATACCATTGCAGCTTCCTCATATGCAGTTTGGCATTGGGAAGCACCAGAATACAAGATGCCATGAACCCCAAGGCCTGAAGGACTGTCCTTGCAGTCAGCCTGGACCATAGAGATAAGTGCTGGAAGTAAAGGGAAAGATTTCTTTGTTTGTCCGGGGTCAAAAACGCCATCTGAGAGGCTGTTTTCAGTCTCACACCCAGAAAGCACATGTCCTGAGAGGGTACTAGACTGGACTTTGTTTCGTTCACAGAATACCCTAGGCACCTTAACACTGCCATAACATACTGTAGATGGTGAAGTAACTTGACTTTGTCTTGAGCAAGAATCAGGCAATCGTCCAAATAAGGATAAATTTGTATTCCCCTTAATCTTAAGAAGGCTATCACCGGAGCCAGGACCTTTGTGAACACCCTGGGCAGTAGATAAGCCAAAGGGCAATGCAGAGAACTGATAATGAAAAGTACCAGCCAAACGCAGGAACCTCCTGCAGCTGGGCCTGATAGGAATGTGAAGATAAGCCTCTTTGAGATCCAGAGTTACCATCCAGTGATCTTTGCCTAGCAGAGGCAGAAGCTGCTGCAAAGTTAACATCTTGAATTTTGGAATGTCCAGGTATGTGTTGAGAATAGACAAATCCAGAATTGGCCTCCAAGTGTTTCCTTTCTTTGGTACAAGAAACAGGCGAGAATAAAATCCTAGGCCTACTTCTGACGGAGGGACCCCCTGGATAGCCCCCATTTTTAATAGTAAAGAAATCTGCTTGTGAGCCTCCAACTTTTGCTGAGGAGGAACGTCTGGCATGCCTTTGAAAGGAGGCAAGGTGTGAAAATAAAACTTGTAGCCTCGATCTATAATGTCCAACACCCATTTGTCCTGGGTGACTAAAAGCCAATTTTGCTTGAAAAGTGCCAACTTTCCTCCCAGAGGAGCTGCCAGACAGGAGGGATCTGGCAGCCGGAGATACAGGTCATTGGGTCTGTTTACGAAAAGGCTGACCCCTGCCCTCACCTGAAGATTGTGCAGGGGAACTCCACGTCCTAGGTCTGAAAGAACCCTGAGCATGAGCTCTGCCCCTACCACGTCTAGATCTGCCCCTAGACTGTAAATCAGAAGAAGGATAAGCCCATCCCTTAGCAGGCCAATTTCTGCTAAACTTAGGGGCTGCACCTGTAAAATTCCTTAACTGTCTGCATGGACTTAGCTTTGTCTTCCATTTTCTTCAAAACCGACTCCACAGGAGAACCAAACAGAACTTCAGATTGAAGGGGAGCATCCAAAATTCGAGCTTTAACATGCTCTGACAAATTCTGATCCTTAAGCCAGGCGTGCCTACGAATAACTGAACCAGTGGCAGCCACCCTGGAAGAAGCCTGAAGAGCATCAAAACCACACTGCAAAGAATGCTTACCTACCTGATCAGAGGCATGAACTAAATCTTGCAATTCCTTACACTCTATACCTTCTGCCAAAGCATCTACCTTAGATTTTAATTGACTTAAGAGAAAATTCTGGTACTTCAGCATATGAAACTGGCAATTCAAAGCCCTCATCGCTAGAGTGGAAGAGGTATACACTTTTTTACCCCACCTATCCAAAGCTCTAGAATCTTTATCCAGAGGAACTGGATTCTTTACAACAGAAGCCCTGACACCCTTAGGTCCCTGGCTAATAGTTTCCGGGTCAGCTCTTGGGCTTTTATACAAATATTTATGAGCCTCTGGCACTCTGTAATACCTGTCTGGCTTGACAGGGGCAGGAGGTAAAGAATCCGGATTAAGGGAAGATTCAGAGAAAACATCCTGAACAACATCCAAAACAGGGGGAATAGCCAAGGGCCTATGCTGTGGTAAAAACAAAAATTCCCTAAGCCTCTTTCGAGAATCTGAGAAATCCTGACCTTCCCACTTAAAATGCTCCCTCATGGAATGCAGGGTTTCAGAAAAAAAAAATCATCTGGAGGGGAAGCAGAAGGACAGGAATCCTCTGCATCTGAATCAGAATAAGGAGGAAAATCCTGAATGTCCTCAGCCGAAGACTCAGAGTAATCTGAGGAATGCTCCAATCCTTCCACCTCTGGCTCCACCCTAGGCCTCTTATCCGGAGGAGGCATAGAACCCCTGATTAAAGTAATCAAATCCTCTGCCATTTTCAGCATATGCTTTTTAGGTACAGAACCTGCAGAACTAGGGCTGACGCCAGTGGTAGACAAACCAGGCCTGACTTTGGAAGGTGCCTTAGTGACAGAAGTAGAAGGCCTAACAACCTTATGCAAAGAAGGGACTACAGAGACTTGAGAGGCCCCCTCAGCCTGACCTGACTCCGGAGAGGCCACATCCTGCAAGATTAAAGGCTCCCCCTGAGATGCAGCTGAAACCTCGGCTGGATCCACAGATTCCACCGTAGTTTCCAAAGAACCGGCGTCCGTAACGGACGACTCATCCTGCTTGGACTTTAACGATTTTTCTTTACGCTTCTTAGCGGTAGCGGGCGTCGGAGGATCCGACGGCATATTGTAGTTACACCGCTTACCGAAGACAAGTCTAGCACAATCTAACCTGCGTTTAATGGTGCGCTTATTAAATCTAGCACAAAAGCGACACCCGACTACGTCGTGCTCAGGCCCCAAGCAAGGAATACAGAGAGAGTGGTAATCCCTATGAGGTATCTGTTTCCCACAAGAAATACAATTATTTACTTTTTCTGACATCCGGATTTAACTGAGGCAAGAAAAGACAAAAATATTCCCCAACGGGGTACTTAGCCCAACTTGGTCTTCGGTATGAAACTCAGAATACGAAAATTTCAGGACGCCGAACGGCACTTGCAAACGCTGCTTCTGCTTCGGACCATGCGGCAAGAAAGACTGAGGATATGGCGTCGGTCATGCGCTTTAGTACCACGGCGTACTGACGTCAGATCTGAGCGACCATGACCGACACCAGCCTAACACTTTGGTATTCGGGCCGACCGAGGACAGCGGACTACCCACAGGTTATGACTGCAGCAATGTGAGACGAAGAACATCGCACAGACTAGGCCCCAAAACCATACACACACACCCTATCGCTCTCACGAGAAACGGGGGAGGAAAGGCTAACAATTACTCTAAAACTAATGGAAAGGTAACACACACACAAAACTCACTCAAAAACTTTAATTATAAATGAAAAAGAGAAGATTTTTCTCACAGGAAAAACTCTGAAGACCTGGAAGCTCGAGATCCAGCTGCTGGTGTAACCGTGGCAAATAGATCTGAGGTCAGGAAGGGATGGCAGGGAGTTATGGGTAAGGGGAGGAGCTTGGGGCTCGGATCTTAGCTGTTGGAAACTGCCGGCTCGGATCCGATGTGGATCCGATAACCCATAGGTTGATGCACAAATGAAGTTAACTACTCCAGATTCTCAGTTATTCCTTGCCACTCCTCCCTCATAAGACCCATAACAAAGTATAATGCCCCCTTTGGTATGTAAATGTCTAAGAATATGACTCAGCTTTATACAGACCTCAGCATTTCCACACTATGTGCTACAGAGACTTACTTAAAGAGAGCTCTCTCTTTTCTGTTTCCTACAGATTCTTGAGAAAGGACCACTGTCTTGCCTACACAGCCGCAAAGAGATCAGTCCCGTGTGACTTCCTACAATATCAGCAATATCAGCAAAACAATCACCCTAAACACACATGCAGGACAACTAAACTTCCGCTAAAATGAATAGGACCTGCTGGCTAGATAGATCTTTCTCCCGAATAACTCCTCTTTTATGGAACAGACAACCTTTACATGTAAAGCAAGGTAGCACCCTGCCCCTCTCAAGGAAAATCTGGACAAATGGAAGGGTAATTGTAAATATACCCCAGGTCTGCCCCTCAAGCTCTCATTGAAAGAGGCCGAAACTATGTATTAACACTTTACACTGACGAATACTTACAAACTGGGATCCTGTGGCTATGCTAAAAATAATTCCACAAACCTGTGTACATGAGACGCTTGGTTCCACCCACTGAACCTGGTTCTTCCAGCACCAGACACATAGTTAAACTCCTACCAGCTCATTTCTTTTCTATTTTCTCAGTCACAACTCATCTCATTTCTATTTCCTCAGAGAAAGGTCTTAAAAATAGCAGCCTCCCCCCAAATAACCACATAAATCAATAGCTATGGGTTCACTTAGCAAGAGCCAACATAATTGTTGGAAGAGCCATTATACTCAAACTACCACCTAAGCATTTACAACTTTTTCATATTCTTTTACACCCTGCTAAATACAGACAGGACAGGGAAAATCTGACCAGAATAAACTTTACTGAACTGCCCAAGACATTTTATTTTGCTGATTACAAATTATCCTGAAACTGCATTATTACCAATTCACCACTTCTTTGCTTTCTTCATATGAAAATTACCTATCAAATCACTCCTTCTGCAAAAAATGTAGACCCTCTCATGCAGAACAGGACATATGTGTGCCCCAACGCTCAGGAGTGGATCTACTTCTATTCTTCAGTTATATTACTGCACTCTAAATCTTCCCTAACATTCTTCTCCTTTGCTAATTGGATGATGATATAATCTGGGCTCCATAAGGTCCAGGAAGCCATCAAAGCATTTAAATGGCTACAAAAAGGCAGAAAGGTATCAGCAACATAAAGGGGTTACCTTCACTTGGTCAGCCAATTTAAATACCTGGGATTCTAGTTTGAAACCCACCTATTATTTGAAACACTCACTGATAAAAAATCTTCCAAAGGTGAAAACCTTGTCAGGCATCTGGTTAAACAGATTATCACATATTCTTACACTGCAAGCAAAAAAGAGCAAAGGAAGAATGCTAACCTATTACTGAATATGAGTTACAGTGGTTAACAAAAGTTACTCACTTATCATAACTGATTGACTTCTTTGAAGCAGTCACCAAAGCCATAGATGAGGGTAAAATGGTTCACACAGCTTATCTAGATCTCGCCAAGGCTTTCGACACCATCCCCCACTTTGGAATTATAGATAAGCTCACTAAACTAGGTATAAATCCCTATGTTACAAGATGGGTTGCCAACTGGCTCATGGACAGAACACACACTGTGAAAGTAGCGGATTCCAAATCCGACATCAGACCAGTGACAAGTGGAGTACCACAGGGTTCAGTCCTGGGTCCTCTCCTGTTTGGTATCTACTTCTCTGAAGTGCAGGCCAACACAGAAGGTCTTTGGCTAACAAAGTTTGCAGATGACTGCAAACTAGGAGCCATAATCGAAACTCCTAACGATGTGGACAAACTACAAAAGGGTCTCACTGAGACAGTTACCTGGTGTCAAAGCCATGGCCTGAAGCTCAATGCCAAAAAGTGTATTGTCATCCCCTTTGGTAAAAACTCTGTACCCATGAACTACCACATAGCTGGTAGTCTACTTAATGCCGAAAATGTGATGAGACCTTGGGACACAGGTGGACAGTAGTCTCTCCTTTGATAACCACATTGCCACAGTGGTCAGGAAATCCTTCTACGTGGCTCATCTCATCACAAAAGGATTCTCATCCAGAAAAAAAGAGGTCATTGTTCCCCTCTACTCATCACTCATTAGACCCATTATAGAGTACAACGCCCCTTTTGGTATGTACCTCACAAGACATCTACAACAACTGGAAAGACCACAGAAATACAGAAATACCTCACAAAGAGGATTACTGGCCTCAAACAGATGCCCTATGCAGACCGTCTCAAAAAACTACAGCTTTACTCCATCGCATATCGCCTACTCAGGGGTGATCTCTGCCTAACATACAAAGCTATGTCAAACCCAGAGCTGTTGGACATGCTCCACTTAAAAAAATCCCAATCTCTCCGAGCTACACGCTCTAGGGACCTTAACCTTGTCACCACAATAAACAGAACATGCTGGAGGGATAGATTCCTGTCCCAGAGACTTCCCATACTCTGGAACAGACTACCTATCTATGTCAAACAGAGCTCCTCATTAGCACTCTTCAAGAAAAATCTTGATGATTGGATGGGAAATGGGAAATTCACCCCAGGGATCACTTCTGTGGCTCTTCTCGACAGGGGCACAGGAAAATAATTTTCTTGGGTGGCGAAAGCCAGGGTACATTTTTTGGCTAGGCTTGTATGGTCCCTAGGGCCAATAGCCTAGTACCTACCTATGAACCTATAATGAAAGCGCTATAAGAAATACGCCCATCTTTGTTAAACAAAAATATATGCAGCAGATAACAGGACTGTTGGTTGATAAAATTTTCTCAAGTTGCTTGACATCCACCCCAGTACCAACATGGATCTCTCTTACTATCTCACAAGCTAATTCTTCAGCATACAGTACAAACACTTACCACATAACCATAAGGTAAAGAGAACAGGAAAACAAGAAGCCAAGGGATGGAGGGCAGAAGTGAATGTTACCAAAGATTAACCTACTTCTTACAGATCAATTGCTGTGCTAAGCACATAACTTTGTAACTGAAAAGAAGTGGTTCATCTTTGGTATAGAGTAGGACACAGTTCCGATCAAATCCCTCCTGGATGTTACAAGCCAGGAGGACAACCCTTTGCTGACAGCAGCTCCAAAGACAAACATGTTCAGCGTGCAACATCCAGTTTATACTACCTTGTAACAGTGTTTAACAAAGACCATGTGACAACAGTGCAGATGCAGTCTACGAATGCATTACACAGAAAGATTGAGGAGGTGGTTGTAGTTTTAGCTGAGTGGGCTTTTGATATTACTGGCAAAGACTTAACATATTTAATATAACAGATCTCCATTACAATTTGCCAGCCATTTGTAATCTTGGAAACCCAAGTCTTTGTAGTATGCAAGGGAAGAATAAGTCATGTTTATAGGATGTTTGGTTCTGTACAGACAGAACTTCAGCTGCCTCTACGCAGCCATACAATGCAGCAAGCATTCCCCTTAATTGGTACACAGTGGGAAGAAAACTAGTAAATTAATGCTTTGGCTTATGTTACACTGCATAACTACCAGACACACAAAAGAGGGGTTTGGGTTAGACACTGTGGTTGCCTTAGGCATAATGGAGTTAGTCCTTAGCAACACTATATCTTTGTGGAAGATTATGTACATTTTACTGACAGTGTCTGTAAAGTACAGTTGTGGAGGCAAATTAACATAACAGTAGACATTTCAGTGTGGTCATTTTGCAGTAGTTAATTCTGACAGAATCCAAAGTCTTTTCTGACCTTAACAGCTGAGCACCCTTTCCCTAACATCAGGCTGATGTCAGCTAACTTTGAATGTTCCACACATACCTGGTATACAGACTGCATCTGCCCATGCCATCTTTAGCTCCTTCTTGCCCACTAACTGGAGAAGCTATGACCAAGAGATAGGGCTACTAGCAAAATAACTGTCCCAGGAATTTAGTCTATGGCCTGGAGAATTTAAGCCATTCTGCTGGACCTGAGCAAGTAGTGGATAAGAACAAAGAAAGGAGGATGACAAAGGGGTGGGGAAAGTGGGCATCTTGTCCTTGCAGGTTCCATGCAGAAGGGATACAGGAAGAGAAACAGAACAGCAACACAGACTGCACTAAATATCTACAAACATGGTAATTTTTTTACACTGTTGCAATCATTACATCAGGGAAGATTCACAAAGCTGGACTTTTCAGGTAAGTATTTGGCTTGCTGTTTGAATGAGGACAGCAGAATGCCTCTTAGGGTATCTGAAGTGAAACCAGCAATTTCACCACAAGTAGTACTCAGCCTGAAGTGTTTCAAAAAGGTGTAGAAAGGAATAGGAGGCTGTTACTAAAATGTTTTGGGCACCAACCCTTTGAGGAAAGCAGTGGCAGCTGCTCTACCCCTTTTAGACTAGTTTCTGACTCTTTCTTGCAGTATCATTCCACAAGTCTTGTAACAAAAGGTTAGAACTTTTGTTAGGCAATGCCAAATTGACAAACCCACTGACACAGCAAATACAACCCAAAAAAACCTAAAGGTGTTACTGCTCAATGCAATGAGCCTAAGCAAGAAACTACACACTCTACAAGATATCCTCACTCAGAATACAGACATTTGTGCAGTTACCGAGACATGGTTTAATTCCACAGAAAGCACTCCGGCAGTGCAAGGCTTCAGTGCTATCCACACATTTCAACCATCAGCCGCACAGAAAGGGCCAAACAGTGGACGAGTCTCACTCTACATTAGCAACAAGTATACCTCTAGGTTGGTTAAACAGGACAATTCCGTGGAGTTTATCCATGTGCAAATCACCATAGATAAAGTTCCATATCATATCCTAGAAAGCTATGTGTCGCATTCTATTTCCCAAGAATCCCATAACTCATATCTAGCCCTGCTGGAGGCAATCACCATTAAACCAAATACTCTCTTTATGGGAGACATTAACTATCCCTCTATACATTGGGAAACATAGACTGTCTCAAAGTCGCAGCCACAATGATTCCTGGACGTTAACACAAATACCCTTGATCAGAAACTGCAAACACCCACAAGAGGTTCAAACATAATGGGCCTGGTACTCATCAATATGGGAGAATGCTGCACCCCCCCCCCCCCGTGTCTCTTCCTCTCTAGTGAGGTCAGACCACAAAGGTGTCTCCTTTGAAATAAAAATCAACTTGGTAACACCAGCAAACCCTTTAACAGTTGGGAACTCTTCCAAAGCAAACTACATCCCAGTAAACGATAGTTTGTCAAAATTCAGTGCACTTACTAACCCCAAGTTCACAGTAACCTTTGTGGAACTGTTCACAGAGATCTTGCACAACCATGTAAATGGCTGTATAGAGGTTTTAGTACCTACTAAAAGCAAGACCAAAACAAACTCTAAAAACAAACACTCAGTGATGGAACCTTGACAGGATATATAACAAAAGGAAAAAAAGTCATGGCTAAAATTAGGAACAGCAACTCTTACACTGATAAGAGCTCTGAGGTCAAGATAGCCTCATAAGCTAAACACAACCACAAGGCCTTCTACAGCTATGTCTAAAGTCTCAAAGGCAGCACACACAGCAGTGTGCCAAACTGCTGGTCAATGATGCCACCTTCAATAAGTAGAGCGACATAGTGAATCTTCTGGCTGACAAATTAGCTCAAACTTCACCCCAACCCTGCATCTCCCCTTGAAATACTTACAAGTGTAATCCCCCACCCCCCAACTATTATCAGGGAGCAAGTCCAGACAGAGCTTCCAAAAGCCCAAACAAAAAACAGACTGAATGGGTCCTGACAATATTACAGGATGCCTCTTAAATAGCTCGAAACATGACTTATCAAAACCACTTGAGTTACTTTTCAAAAACAGCCTCAGAACAGGCTTTGTACCACGAGAATGGACAACTGCAATGGTTATCCAACTTCACATGGGTGGACTATCCACCAACACCTAAAACTACTGACCCATTAGTCTAACTAGTCCAATATGCAAAGCCATGGAATGAATTATAATGGAAATGATCAACAAAGACACAGGCAACCTTCAGACACTGGACCCAACCAGGGCCAGTGTTAGCATTTTGGGGGCCCCCAGCAAATGTCAAGTTGGGGGCCCCCTAGATACTGCCAGTCTAATTATCACCCTGTCACTGCCACTCCTAAGCAACCTTTTAGTAGTACACACAGACTGACCTATAGCTACAATGCTCTTACATGCCAGCAAGCCTATGTGCCATACTGTGTTGGCCCATCTCACATAGGGGACATTTACAGTTATTGGCATTTAGTTGCAACAGTGAAACATTACAACTCTATGTACAGGGATGAACTTGTGTGAAATGGCATCACAGGCCTAGCGTTTCAACCCCCCCCCCAAACACACACCCTCTAGTCCTCCTCTCTGTTTCCTCTATCTTGGCATCCCCATACCCTGCACATTCCTTTTTTTTCCTTTTCTCACATTTTGCCCTACTTTTCTGATATTCCAAGAACCAATACCTTTCTATGTGCTCTGACATGTATTTTAAACATCTTTTCTTTTTACACAACCTTTTCATTCAATGATGACTTAAACAGAAGTTATGATTAAGGAAAGAAATTCATTGCTATGGTTCAGCTTTAGTTTTCCTTGTATCATTTCAACACAACTTCCCTGACCAAGACAGCACAGTAATAAACATTTAGGAAATAATTCATATAAGCCAGTGCCCAAGAAGCCATAGGGTTATAAATGCTCTAGGATGCATTTTAGAGCATTTTCCCAATTCCCAACCTTTTAATCCAATGGTGGCCTAAACATAAGTCATGATTAAGAAAAGAATTTCGGTCTTTGTCTTGTTTTAACCATGAAATAGGCACTAGTAAGAACCACCAGATGATGGTTGAGTCACACAAAGTTCTTTTACTGCAATTCAAGGGCTCCAAAAGCATTAACGTTATAATAAAATTACATTTTCATCATGAATGACTTCATCAGATAAAGAACAGCAGTGAATGAAGATTTTTAAATATCCACTCCAACTGACCATTAACCAATCAAGTCCTCCATAAATAATTAGTTAATTTAATGCTTAACCCTAAAATCATTAACTTAAAACAACAATAGTACATCATTAAATTATTTGGGTATAAAATGCATCAAATTACAAAAATGTGTCTGAATTGTCCTATCTACTATGATATAAAAGTAAAATTATAGTAAATAATTATATAAATATATGATTTATCAAACTAAGAAATCTTAAAATTCTTAAAATATATATTACACACATACATTGAAGCCTTTGTTTGATAAATCATATATTTATATAATTTTTTACTATTTTACTTTTAGATCATAGTAGATAGGATAATTCAGACAATTAATATACGTTTTTGTAATTTGATGCATTTTATACTCAATTTAATGATATGCTACTGTTTTAAGTTAATGATTTTAGGGTTGAGCATTAAATTAACTAATTATTTTTGGAGGACTTGATTGGGTAATGGTCAACTGGAGTGGATATTTAAGATACTTCATTCACTGCTGTTCTTTATCTGATAAAGTCATTCATGACGAAAAAAAGAAGCTATGTACTCACCATAACGTTCCATCGGAGTAGTTATACTTCATTTTTCTGCAACCTGTGGGTATACGGATCCGTATCGGATCCGAGCCGGCAACTTTTTTTCTAGCATCTGCTCCGAGCGCCTCCCCTTACCCATAATGCCCTACCATCTCCTATCTTCCCTCAAATCGAGTTTGCTGCAACTAACAATATATATGCAACTCAACCCAATAACCAACCTGAAAACAGGATAAGGTCCGGGAGATGGAGGGAGGGAATGTTGCAGAAAAATGAAGTATGGCTACTCAGATGGAACGTTATGGTGAGTACATAACTTCTTTATCTGAAGTAGTTAACTTCATTTTATCTGCAACAAGTGGGACAGAGTCCCCAGCTATTCCAAACCTGGGAGGCCCTTATGGAAGGTTATTCCTGAGCACTGCAGAGCCAAAGGATGCTCTACCTCTCGAAATCAGATCCAATTTGTAATGGGAAATGAAGGTATCTGCTGTGCAAATATCGTCCAAAGGTACCCTGGACCAAAAAGCAGCAGAAGTCGCCATGGACCTGGTAGAGTGAGCCTTAACTATACCAAGAGGCGATAAACCTTTTGCTTTGTAAGCATGTGAAATGCAAAGAGTGATCCATCTGGCTAAAGAAACTTTAGAAATAGCTTTTCCCATAAATGCTTTGGAAAAGGAAACAAACAATTAGTCAGTCTTGCGGAAAGACTTCGTTCTATGAAGATAAAAATTAAGTTGTCTATGAACATCCAACAAATGGAGTTTGTATTCACCTTTATTTTGAAAGTTGGGAAAGAAAACAAGCAGATTAATGGGCTGGTTTATGTTTGCCTCAGATGCCACTTTAGTTAAGAAGGAAGGGTTAGTACTGAGGGAAACCCTATCCTTATGGAAGACCAAATACGGAGGCACGGCAGACAGAGCTTGAAGCTCAGAAACTCTCCTAGCCGATGTGATGGTGACTAGGAAAGCTGTCTTCCAGGACAAAAATTTTAAGTCCACCGAAGCTGCGGGTTCAAAAGAAGGGGATACCAATGCCTGTAAAACAAAAGTAAGGTCCCAAGGAGGTACAGAATCCTTGACAGAGGGCCGTAGCAGAAAAGTACCTTTAAGAAAAGCCTTACATAGCCTAGAGAAGGCTAAGGCCATGTTGTCTTCGCCAACGTGAAAGCTGGAAATGGCTGCCAATTGTACTTTCACTGTGGAGGAACTAGCTCCTTGCTGAAAGATACCAGACAGGAAGTCCAACACCGCTGGAACAGGAGCTGTAAAGGGATCTATTTCTCTCTGTGAAGCCCAAATGAAAAAGCGCTTCCATTTACTGCAATATAGTTTTCTAGTGGAGTCTTTAAGAGAGGCCACTAGAATCGATTTGACCTGGGATGAAACACCGGAAGTCCTGGTGAATAACGGAACTGGAACAACCAAGCTGTTAGCTTGAGGCTGCCCAGATCGGGTGGACGTGTCCCAGACAGATGGGAAATTAGATCCGGGCAGAGATCCAGAACCCACGGGGGAGCTAATAGATGAGACCAAAGGAATGGGAACCAAACCTGACTAGGCCAGAACGGGACAACGAGGATCACTTTTACACTGTAGTCTGCAAGCTTTCTGAAGAAACTTCGGAATGAGTGGCAATGGTGAATAAGCATACAGAAGCCCGGGGGGCCAAGCATGGACTAGAGCGTCTCTGGGGACTTCTCCTGGTGAGGGAATCAGAGCGAAGAACTTGCTGCACTTCGCGTTGGAAGGAGATGCGAAGAGATCGTAGCAAGGCTGACCCCATGCCAGGAAAATCCCCTCTGCTACTGACTGTTTCAGAGACCACTTATAAGGCATCAGAATGGCCAAGCTCAATCTGTCCGCTAAAATGTTGGAGCGCCCCGGATTGTGCGTTGCTATCAGACACCGACTGGTGGAAATCGCCCATTCCCACACTCTCATGGCCTCGCAACATAGAGGGTAGGATCGGTTTCCCCCCTGCCTGTTGATATACCAGACGACCGACATGTTGTCTGACTGAACTGCAATCAGTCCGAGAGGGAGGACTATGTGAAAGGCTTCCAACGCTAAAAGCACTGCCCTCATATCTCTAGAACATTTATGTGCAAATTGGTCTCTGTCTGGGAACACGTGCCTTGGACTGTCCTTCCCAAACAGTGTCCCCACCCGAGTTGGGAGGCGTACGTGGCCACTGTGGTTTGAACTGAGGGTGACGCAAATGGGTGTCCTGTTGATATCTCCCGTGAAGTTAACCACCAAAGGAGAGATGTCCTGCAGACGTGACTGATCTTGATTGGAAATTCCATGGGTAGATCTAGCCAGGACCACTGGACAACCAGAGTTCATTGCAGAACCTGCATGTGAAGGCATGCATAAGGGAGAATAGATATGGTGGCAGCCATGGAGCCCAGAGCCCGGAGAACCTCACTCGCCTTTGAAGACTGGGAGTTCGCTATCTGAGCTATGTGGCCCCTGAGATGTAGAATCCTGTCTGGAGTTAGGAATACCTTCACCTGCAGAGTGTCGAACCGTGCCCCAATGAAGTCTAGAATTTGTACTGGTTACAAATGGGATTTGTGAACACTGACTGTAATTCCCAGTAGGTCTGCTAACCGAATGAAATAATCTTGGGCCAGACACAAGTGATGCTTGTTGTGCGCAGCGAAGAGCCAGCCATCCAGGTAAGGAAACACCTGAATACCCTGAAGCCTCAGGTGGGCCGCAACAACTGCCATTACCTTGGTGAACACCCTGGGGGCTGTGGTAAGACCAAAGAGTAGGGCCCTGAACTGAAAGTGACTGGCTCCCAGCCGGAAGCACAGAAACCTCCTGGAGCTTCTGTGTATTTTGATGTGGTAGTAAGCATCCTGAAGGTCTAATGAGCACATCCAGTCACACTCTCGGAGATAAGGTAGAATGGACTGTAGAGTGACCATCCGGAATTTCTGTTTTGCTACCGACAGGTTTAATCTTGACAGGTCTAGAATGGGCCTGAGGTCACCAGTCTTTTTTGGCACCAAAAAGAACCTTGAGTAGACGCCTAATCCGGACTGATCGGGGGGGGGGGGGCTTTTCAATGGCTCGTTTGAGAAGCAGCTTTGAAACCTCTAGAGCTGCAGCCTCCCTGTGAGCGGGTGGAACATCCAGGAGGTGTTTTGTAATGTTTGGAGGGGCAATGAAAGGAATAGAGCAACCTCTGTATATTCATGGCTAGTGATCCTTCGCTAAATGTGCCTAGGATTTTCAGGCAAGATTCATTGAACTTGAATCAAACTACTATGGAACAATGCACTACACCAGTTGGTGAACGTTTAAATGGATATGGAGTACAAGATGAACAAGTTACCTTCTGGCAGAAGTTTTTGCAAAAGGAACAACAGAGAAGGTTGGCCAATCCATTTTCTTATATTGGACAACGAATGGGTAATTCTTTGCCTCCAGATATGAGAGAGACATTTGACAAGTTAGATAAACTTATGGCTAAAGAGTTGGCGACGTATCTCAACTGTTTAAGTTTACAAAGATACTTGGAATTGAATATCACTCCTAGGGGCTTGCGTGCCTTTAAACATCCCACTACACCGTTTGACCTACAGGATGAAGTTGATAAGACATTCCATAAGAGATGGGTAACAGCTGCCCACCAGTGCTCCATCGAGTGGGTTAATATTTTAGTGGAGCGTGATAAAGTGAAACAAGCCAAACTCAAAACTGATATAACCAATACTTGTGAAATGCTAGCTGGAGCGATAGGCACAGCTCGTATGGAACAGTGCCTTAAAGATATACAAAATAAACTTATTGAATTAGAAAAGGACTTGCTCGATGTTAAAAAGTATAAATTAAATCGAGATATTAAAGACTATGCAGCTGACTTAGCGTTCTCACACCCAACCAATAAGAAAAGACGTCAGAATGTACATTTTGCAGAGCAGGAGAGACCTCAACGTAATGGCGGAACATACACACACTCAGACGCTTCCACTGAATGGGAGAGTGAACCAGGGGAAGGCGGCGACTTTCCTAGTTTACCAGCAGCACAGAATCCTGTGGAGTTCCAGCAGTCGTTTCGGAAAGGAAAACGGAATGGTTTTGGAGATGGTGAACGATATAGAGAGAACGACAGGGAAACGGAACATGGACAGAGAACATTTGCAGGTGCATATACACAAAGGTACAAACGAACCAGAAGAAACTAGTGACATTTTTCCTGTAGTTAATGATAATGATGTGGATTCTTCTTATATTATTAACTTATGTGGTATGGACTTAAGCAATGAGATTGTTTCAGTTTTGAATAATGGTTTAAAATTCATTCCAACTGTATTGCCTCGTGAACATGTTTTAAAAAGTGATATCTATAAGTTCATACGAAAATTGCATTTGGCTGCTTTTTTTCATGATAAAAGTGTTTCTAATTCTTGTGATGAAAATAGTATGATGGTTTCTATTAATTCTTCTGATGATTCAGATGATAGTTTTTACTCTTGTTCATCAGATTATGCAGATACAGTTAGTTATATTGCGTATAGTAAATTAGATACATCCAAAATTAAAATTAAGAGTGATTTTGTTCCTCCATTTATACACGAAGGCATAAAAAACTTCTCAGCTATGATTAATTTTGCTGTAGAGGAGTTATATAAAGATTTTTATGTGAATAAATCTAAGATCAAATATAATTTGACTAAATTAGAATGGCAAGCTTTGCAAACTTTAATTAAGAAACATGAGTTAATAATAAAACCTGCTGATAAGGGAAACAAAGTGGTACTTATGCACTATACCCAGTATGTAGATATGTGTGTTTAAGACACCTTAATGATACAGATACATATAGCAAATGTGATATTGAAGTATATGATAATGCTTTAAAACAATTTGATGATTTGCTATAAAAAGGGCTTAGGTTAGGATATTTTTCAAAGGATGATATAATGAAGAAATTCAAGACTAATAATTGTGAGATAGCTTTATTTTTTTGTCTACCGAAGGTACATAAAAATGTGAACTGTCCTCCAGGACGCCCTATTGTATCAGCATGCAATTATTTTTTACATAATATGGGAATTTTTTTGCACAGCTTCTTGTATCCATATGTGATAAAACAGACATCATATATTAGAGATAGTTTTGAATTTTTGAGTAAGATATCTTCAATAAGATGGACTGAGGATATGTTTTGGTTCACAGCTGATGTAAAAAGCTTATATACAAGCATAAAACATGAATATGGTCTGCGAGCCTTAAGAAAAACATTAGGTGATGATCCTCAGTCCTTTTATATTATTGAATTAATGGAATTTTGTCTTAAAAATAATTATTTTTACTTTGATGGCCAGTTATTTCATCAATTAAAAGGTACAGCCATGGGGGCAAGTTTTGCCCCTATGTATGCAAATATTTTGATGAATTCTTTTGAATTAGATTTTTTGTATCAGCTGGAATTTTATAAGAAACATGTAGTAAGTTACTATCGATACATTGATGATTTGATTTTTGTATGTAAGGGTGGCATAGATGAGATAGGAAATTTAAAAAAAAACTTACAAAAAAGCCAATTTGGACTGGAATTTGATGATTTTCAAATGGGTAGAAAAGTGAATTTTTTGGATTTGACTTTAGAAGGTATGAGTAATGGTAAGATAGTTACAAGAATTTATAGAAAGTTTGAAAATTTACATTTCCTAGATGGGTTAAGTCACCATCCTTCTCATCTTATGAAATCTTTGCCATATGGGGAATTTACTAGAATTATGAGGTTGTGCAATAATAGTAATGAATTAGAAATAGAGTTAAAAAAGACTGTGGATTTATTCATTAGGAGAAATTATAATGAAAAAGAAGTTATATCATCTTTACAAAGAGCAAGAAGTGAAGGATCATATGTGAATAAAAATAAAAAAAGTAAGATGAAAAGAGAAGAAAATAATCGTCTTGATAAACAAATGTTCTTGGTTTTAACATATGATTTAATAACAGAAGAAGTTAAAAAGGCAGTACAAAAGTACTGGCCTTTTTTATTTAAATATAAAGATTTAGTGGAAGTTATTCCAACAAACATCACATTTTCTTACAAAAGAGGGAGAAACCTTAAAGATATGTTGGTACATGCAAGGTATTCTAGTCCCAATATTAATTTAAAAATAGAGATAGGTTTAATGGGTACATATCAGTGTAGGAAGTGTATTTCGTGTAAATATATTAGTAAAACTTTTGAATGCATTAATGGTAGAGTTTTTAAATCTTGTAGAATTTTTTCCTGTAACACAGTAGCAATAGTATATGCTTTAAAATGTCCGTGTGGACTGTTTTATATAGGAGAAAGTAAAAGAGCTTTTAAGGTTCGACTTCAGGAACATGTAAGGGACATAAAGAATAAAAAGTTAGAAAGCCCTTTAGCAGTGCATTTTAGAGACTATCATGATAGTCAACCAGATGGTCTATTGGCAACAGTTTTGGAACAGATCACAATAAAAAATAATAATAGTGATTTAGTTAAACAAAAACTGTTATATAAGGAGACTGTTTTTATATTAAAGTATAATACACTGACACCTAGTGGTATTAATGTAGAATGCAACTGGAAAGTATTTTTATGAATGAAATATATTGTGATTAACTGTTTGATTGTTAAATTGTTTTATTAGTTTTGTAATTGATGCTTTTGTATGGTATAAATAATTTGGAAGTGTTTGTGATACTCATTCTCCTTGAAGGCGTGAGCCGAGGCGCTAGAGAGAGGGTAATAAATAGTGTTGGATCTCTTCACTTGGTCGTATTGCTTGGATTATCTTCTTTTTTATTTTGGTTGTGCATATAACCTCTGTATATTATTTGAAGAACCCAGCGATCTGTCGTAATGGACTTCCATGCCGCTGGGTGTAAGGACAATCGTCCCCCGACTGCCTCCAGAGTAGGACAGTCGGGCAACCCCTCAGGGCTGCTGACCAGGTCTATCACAAAAGGGTTCCCTAGGCCTGAAATTCCTGGGACTCCCAATACCTCTGGGGTCGGCGTCGATCTTGTCCCCCTCTGCCACATCTTCTTCTGCCCTCTTTGATTCCTAGAGAAGGACCGCTGAGGGTTAGAGAAGTGGACTCCGATGGCAGACAAAGTCTTCCCGTCCTTTTCGCTCTGGACCAGTGTGTCACGTACTGTCTTCCCAAAGAGGGAAGAGCCGTCGTAGGGAGCGTTGATAAATGACGCCTTGAAAGGGTCTGCGAACTGACACAATCTGAGCCAGGCATGACGCCTCATGGCTATGCCTGTCCCAGCCGCTCTAGCAGTTCCTTCCGTGGCGTGGGAAAGTAGCCGCATAGATGTATTTGAGACTGATTTCAGAGTAGACATTTTCACTGAGAACAGCTGTTTATCCTGCGGTGATAAAAACACTGGGGACGACTCAGCGAATTCCGAAGCAAGGTCTCACTGAAGTCGAATCACGTGCCAAATAATTCAGCGCATGGATAGAAAAGGTTGCTGAAGAGTATACGCGCTTCCCAAACCTATCCACCGACCTGGACTTCTTGTCTGGTGGGTGGACTAAGGAACTCTCCTGTGCTAGTTCCTTCTTTGTGGCTGCTGCGACCAACATAGCATCAACTGGGGCTCCTTTCAACCAGGGTTGTCTATCCGAAGGAGGAGATAAGCCCTTGTCAGGACATTTGGGGATGGGCTCTACGGTGTCGGGCTCCTTCCATGCCCTCATGCTGATGAGGTCCACCAAGGGGTCTACTGGGGACACCCAGGAGGTAGATGGGCCCTTGCCAAAGGCCTCCAGGAACACTGACTCATCCCCAGAAGGTTTTGGGGGTGACCAACCTCTCCTCTGGCGGAGGATTTCCATAATTTCTCCGAAGGAGATGTCTTTGGGAGGTGACCTGGGGGAACCGTCTCCTTCATCTAAGTCAGTGTCAGTGGTGAGGGACTCGGGGGAGTCCAAGTGCCTCCTTTTGCATTTGCGCTTGCAGTGGCCCTCTTCAGTGGGACTTTCAGAAGGGGATCCGCGAGCCTCAGGGGTTTCCTCGGGGAAAATGACCTGGGGATCTTCTGGCACGGGCTGTCCCTGAGACAGGATGAAGTGAGTCATCGCCAAATCCAGGGGGGCCTGGGTGGTATCCAAGGGAATGGGCTGGGATCTCAAATCCCTGGGAGAGAACCCTCTCCACCACTTCGAAGGCCAAAGGAGACGTCCTCCCCGGATCCGAAGCGGGGACCGAAGCCAAAGACAGGGTAGCCTGAGGTCTGAGGGAACGGGTCGGGTCCGAAAGAATTGGAGCCGAAGAATCCATTCTCCCGGGTCCGACTCCCTGTCCGCGGCTCCGAGAGTCACTCGGATCCAAGCAAGTCAGATCCGAGGAACTCAAGGTAACAGCTGGAGTCAGAGGTTGGAGGAACCGACGGTGCCGAGTTACCAGCTACGAAAAACCTCGGATCCAAGAGCCCCGAAGCATGGATCGGGGAAAGAGAGATGGGGCAGAAAAGAGGCATGGAGGTCGCCCCTCCAGAGGGAGAGGGACCTGGTAAGACTCCCATCTGAATTTGGGTCTGAAGAAATCTCCGCATCATCCTGTCCATATCCATGTCCGATAGGCTCAGAGTCGACCTCGAAGAGGCCACTGACTCTGATCTGGCTGGTCTGCACAGAGGGGTGGAGGGCCTCGGGTCTGAATGTTCCAACGGCTGCGGTAAGAAACGCGGTGACCGAAGCCGAGGAGGAACAGGCCTCATGGTCTTGGATGGAGGGCTGAGAAAGAGCTCCCTGTCTGGGGATCTCTTGCGATGCCCGTCTTTCTTTTTCTCCCTTTCTTCTCTGTGTCTTTCCTTTTCCTTCTCTTTTTCTTTGTCAGACTCGCTGTCTGAAGATCTGTCCTTAGAGGACCCATTGCCAGACAAAGAGGGAGGTTGAGTCCATGTTTGGGGAGGTGCACTAGCGACCAAGGCCGAGGTAGAATCCAGCATGGCAACAGGGAGAAGGCCTTTGGTAACTAGCTTGGCCTTGCGATCCCTAAGGGCCCTGGGGTTGAAGCCTGAACAGACAGCACACTGGGTGGATAAATGTGCCACTCCTAGACATATCACACTGTGACCATCAGCAGGGGAAAGCTTATGGCCACACTTTGTACATTTTTTGAACACAGGCTTTGGCTGATCAGCCATAGTCCTGCCCTCAAAGGTAAAGGTACTACCTTCCCAACAAAAAAAACACACACACACAGGTAGGGGAAGGGCAGGCCTGAGTACTATGCTACTACAAAAAAAAAACTTTTTTTTTTTACACTAACGAACTACGAGTTACTACAGAAGGGGAGGAAGGGTAATCCTACACAAACACACTAGATATAATCAAAAGTTTCCACTTACTATCCCTTTCTAGCTCAGAGCAAAGGAGACCACGATGCACACTACTGGCGCGGCAAACGAGATCTGAGGGAAGATAGGAGATGGTAGGGCATTATGGGTAAGGGGAAGAGCTCGGAGCTTGGAGCAGATGCTAGAAAAAAAGTTGCCGGCTCGGATCCCATACGGATCTGTATACCCACAGGTTGCAGATAAAATGAAGTTAACTACTTCAGATCATAATTTTATTATAACATAAATGCTTTTGGAGCCCCTGAATTACAATAAAGGAACTGTGTGTGGCTCAACAATCATCTGGTGGTTCTTACTAGTGCCTATTTCGTGGTTGTAGTTTTGTTTTGGCACTATTGGATTGCTTTGTTTTGTTTTACTTTCAAGGAAGACATAAATGTTGCCAAAGCTTAATATTCAAAGCTGTTAAAATAGCAGCTCACAATAAACTAATAAGACAGTTGTGAGGATACACAGATAGGTCCTATCTAGGAATACTGCCTGTCCCTCTAACCCCTCAAAAAAGGCAGTTATCGCCTATGCATCCCTTTGGTGTTAAAGTGGGATGAAAGCAGAGATTCAAATTGCCACATTCATGTATCTCAAATGTCTGCTGACTTACACAGCATGCCTCATAACTCCTCATCCCTAACTGCCCCTCCCCCAAAGGTACCTGTATATGTGCCTGATGTGCAACTGTGAGGAAAGTAATACAAAAGTAATGATTACAGCATTTTACTTTGTTTCTCCTAGACAGCACACTGGCCCTACATAAGCTATAGAAACCTTTGCTGTACGCCTCTGAGGGCTATGAGAAAAGTGAAAGAAACAATGACCATACTGGCCTCAGCCCAAACAGAACCTACAATGACCTCCTGTACACACCTCTAAGGTATGAATGTGATGAAAAGTAAAGAAATAATAACTGCACAATCCCCAGACCCCCACATAACTTACAGCAACTTTCTGTAAACACAGACAACTGCCCCTCCCCCAAAGGTACCTGTATACATGCCTGATGTGCGACTGTGAGGAAAGTAATACAAAAGTAATGATTACAGCATTTTACTTTGTTTCTCCTAGACAGCACACTGGCCCTACATAAGCTATAGAAACCTTTGCTGTACGCCTCTGAGGGCTGTGAGAAAAGTGAAAGAAACAATGACCATACTGGCCTCAGCCCAAACAGAACCTACAATGACCTCCTGTACACACCTCTAAGGTATGAATGTGATGAAAAGTAAAGAAATAATAACTGCACAATCCCCAGACCCCCACATAACTTACAGCAACTTTCTGTAAACACAGACAACTGCCCCTCCCCCAAAGGTACCTGTATACGTGCCTGATGTGCGACTGTGAGGAAAGTAATACAAAAGTAATGATTACAGCATTTTACTTTGTTTCTCCTAGACAGCACACTGGCCCTACATAAGCTATAGAAACCTTTGCTGTACGCCTCTGAGGGCTGTGAGAAAAGTGAAAGAAACAATGACCATACTGGCCTCAGCCCAAACAGAACCTACAATGACCTCCTGTACACACCTCTAAGGTATGAATGTGATGAAAAGTAAAGAAATAACAACTGCACAATCCCCAGACCCCCACATAACTTACAGCAACTTTCTGTAAACACAGACATCTACGCAGAGCTGATTTTAGAATGGGTATGGTTGGGAGCAGAGGCCAATATCAACTGTATCCTAAGAGGATCATCGCACAGCCCTATTCATGTTAAAGGGGGTAATCAGAAAATTACTATATACTGTCTTCCTCATTTTTCCCCAACCAGCAGCAGCTTTTATGAGGCCACCACACAGTCAAGAATGATTAAGGGGGCCCCCCTGCAGCCACAGATATTGTAGGTACCTAAAGTTAACTATGTTGTTAGTTTTAGTAGAGAGAATGTCCACCAGCAAGGTTTAACTAAGCCAGGGGCACTACGTCAGTTGTATATTTAAGAAATGAAGAAAAAGAAAACACCACAGGGGTAAGGTGCCTCCAGGCAACAACTGTCTTAAATTAGAACAAAGGATGGCAGGTACTCCACAACAATCGAAGCAAACCACTGAATATAACTTAAAATATACTCTTTATTCCACAAAGTAAGCGCTTTCGTGTCTCCAATTACGCTTCTTCAGACTTAAAAACAGTTACAAAGCACTCAAAATCATTTTAAATATACCTTTACTTCTATCATGAGCCAATAAAATACCTAATTAAAATCACATGATAAAAACTCTTAATAAGAATACTTAAAGTTACAGTCTTTATATACTAATAGCACAAATAATCATATACATATGCTTATATATAAAAAAGACGAAAATAAGTTACAAAATATATATTCTAAAATTCTCTCATATAAAACAGAAACCTGTATTAATAGACTTATGCACATATAACTTATAAATCAGTTCCACTAACATATCTTAAAACTATGAACAACTCTATATAGAACACATTTATATTCATGGGTAATACAATTATTTAAGCATAGTTCAATAAACAGAGAAGAGCATATACATATTTATATAAAAAACATATCAATAATTATTTCATAAAGATTTAATGTTTTAAGGCTCAATCCAGCAAAAAAGGTTTCAATGAAACTCTGTCATTCAAACCATGTCCCCTGTCCACTTGTAACCTAACCATCCACTTCCCTTCCTCTTTCTCTGTATAATTGCTAATATTGTCTAACCTCTCTGTGGCATGTATAATATTTAATGGAATTGTGAAGCCTGTTACTTGTTATGTAAAAAGGATATACATGAGTTATTACCCACCTGGTTGATTAATTAAGCAAGATTGCTGTACTAGATTTTGCTGGTTTTACAGACATGTCACAAAATAAAGTATCAAGATAAAATAAAGTGCTGTATTTGAGGGCCCCCAGTGACCGCAGGGTTCGCTGGTACCTACAGCCAGCTATGGACCCAACCCAGTCTGGCTTTGCCAAGGGAAGGGCATGCCTACTAAACCATTTGCTTCCTTTGCCACCAAAAAGGATCTGTGATAGCATCTTTGCCCTTTCTGACCTGGTGGGACCTCTTGGATGACTATTTTCTTTAAGAAGGTTTTCATCTCCTATCTTGCTATGATTTTTTGATGAGATGGGACATCTGACAAGGGCAATATTGTTGGAGGTGGGAAACCCATGAAATGTACTATATAACCTATGTATATGTCCCTCACCCACATATCCTTAATGCCCACAGACTACTGCAAGTGAATAAATAAGTATACACTAACTGCCTCCAAACTAAAGGATCTAGAGAAACCTTCAGGAATGCTGCTGTTCGATGTCTAACTGCAGTCCCCTGGAGACTGGGTTATTGCATCCTTTGGGTGGGAGTAGTTTTGCTGAGACTGTCTGTAAGATTAAGTTTTATTTAAATGTAACTTGTTACACATAAATACAGTATTTTCTTTGCTCAGGCCTAGAATTGAAGCCATATTAAAGCAGATGTATACATCTAACATGCAGTTTCATAAAAAGAAATGTTTCAGTAACCTGTAGTCAAGAATACTGGTTAAGAATAAAATTTGCTAACAGACTACGTAGTACATTAAGTACACACAGGTTTGGGAACCAAGGTAAAAGAGGCGTGTAAAACCTTTAGGAAATTTACTGGGTTATGGTATTATTTAGGACAGATACATCAGACATAGAAGCAAGTCAGTTAGTTCAGACTAATATGCAGAAAGTCAGTGCACTGCAGTCCATAAAAGTTTGGCACAGACACTTGAGAGTGAGTGCAGATATCAGGTCAGATATTCAGCAATTCCAGAACATTAATTGCTTTATTTAAGATGAAACAAATAATTCTGAGTACATAACACATTCTAAGTACAGAATTTATGAACAGTACGAGTACAGAAGCTACGGGCATTATAATTCAAGTCTATTGCAGTTTATCAGCACTGTTATTGCAGACAGTAAGATTTGATTTGGATATTGTTGACATCTACTGTACCTCAACCATACATAAGACATTCTTAACTGAAATACAATGTATGCAGACTTTTACTTGAAAAGGTACAAAAAGATTTGGCACATAAAGGAGAGACTGGCACCTTTTTAGCACAGGTCTGAGTAATTAAAAAAATAAAAGACATTCATTCCAACCTAATTTCAGTTTTTTCGAGTTATTTCCAGTTTATTCCAGTATTCCACAGTCCTTTCAATTCTTACACTGACCTCTTCTAGTGTTTTTGCGATGAATTTGCTGTGGGACATACCTAAAACCTTATCAAATAATGGTTCCTCCATGTCCTGTTACATGAAAACTGTATAGGATAAAATTTAGCTCTCAGGTTTTCCCCTGCTACTCTCTGAATTTTACGTGTCACAGCACAAAAAAGACATGGCAACCAGAGTTCAAAGTGGTCACCTTGTTATCCTTCTCAATGATGGTCAAACAGAGCAGTATTAGTGTAGTGCTATGCCCGTTTTGCAGTTCTGACCACACCTTCTGCCGCATTACATGCGTAACAGACCATAATGTTAATCATGTTTGAGGAGGTAAGGGCCTGGACTTTCATTTTTTCCTTTAGGGGATGTGGTATTTCCTCTATCACATGGGAAGCATTTCACTAAACAAACACCTATAAAAATAAGCTATCTGCAAGATAATTCAGTGCCTGCAAAGGAATCATGGTGGACATGAATATGTACTTACTAAACCTATTCCACATCATGAATTTCCTAGCTGGTAGGTGGAAAGCCCGGCCCTGAGGTGCTGGAGCCTTGTGTAGGGCTGCTGCAGAGTCAAACTGGATCGGAATCTCTGCCTACACTGTGCAGTCTTTTGGATGGTGGAATATGTATTCGGTAATACAATAAATTGTGGCTACTCTATCCTTGTCCCAGGCCACTAGAAGGAATAACTCAGGACGACTATGGAGTGAACCTGCATGGATGTAGCAACCTACTGTAGGGAACAACATCAGTTTGCAGCATACCTCTCAACCACATACAGCAAGAAATCTGAACAAAGCCATAAATAATGGGGGAACAAAGGCCCAAAAATAAGGACACTTTAAATACTGCTCTTACAAACTCAGGTTTTGCATTAGCATGAATTTTCTGAAGGGTGTGAATTCTGAAACTCAAATGTCTCTCATTATGTTCCGACTTCAATCCTCAATCATTTGCCAGTGGTTTGCCAGAAAACCATAACTTCATGAAAAACAGACCAAAAATATAAGGCAGAAATCTGGACATTCTGCAAAAATCTGTACAGTTGAGAGGTATGGTACAGGCAGTCTACTCTCCTGCATTATATTTTCTCTCTACTGCTGCCCATGGTCTCCGGATAAGGCTCCTGAAAGTCTGGGGAAGAGCCTTTTGTAGTTTGGTTTCTTAAGAGAAGGCTGCAGTAGGCCTGTTTGGAAGACAGAATCCGATACAGGAATCGGAGGAGAAATTTGTCTCAAGCCCACATATTTTGTTTGCAAAGGCAGACAGCTAACTGAAACATTTGTATTAGTATCAGTAGCACTATTGTTAGTGCAATGGAGCCACCATACAATGAACAGTGTTCTGTAACATCACGATTCTTGGCAGCAGTCCTAAAGTCTGTCTATCTCGCTAAAGTTCACAGAATCTACACCAAAAGCATGCTACCATATATGTCTGCATTGTTGATGGCAAAAATGCTGAGAGTTGGATATATAACATCAAGTACAGCATCAGAAATATTAATACAACATACTTAGTGAGTGATGGCACTAATGTCATCTCATAAAGGTGTTGCCAGAGTGTTCGGCGTCAGCCCAACTACAAAAAGCCTCAGTGCCAGAAGCCATAGTACTGGTAACATCAAAGTAAACATGACAGGCAGCTAAGGGCAACCCATGGACAGAGGGAAAAGAATGTCCTACCCTTAAGTATAAGCTCTCTCACGGCTTCCAAACAATGGGGATGGGACAAGGGGTAGCCAATGGTGTGCCTGGATCTTTAACTATAGATTCAACCAATGTTTCATAATCAACAGCATAAAAAGAGTGATGGGGGCTAGAGGAAAGGAGCGTCTAGATGGGACACAAGCCATTTTCATCCGAGACTTGATTTAAGATGGATCTTGGAAAAAGTTTATGGAAAAAGAAGTTGTGTCTTACCATAACGTTCCATCTGTGTTGTTGATCTTTCATTCATCACTGATGGGTTTGGTTCCGAGCCCTTGGAACAGAGTCGGCTTAATACCAAGCTCGCACCAGCCAAAAACTCTCGAGCTAAGCTTCTACCCATAATGCCCTTCCCCCAGTTACCTCAGTTCGAGTTTGCCCATGTTGTACTAGTAAAGTAGAGGCCATTTCTTTGCAAATGCCCTAAGTCACCAGTTGGACCCAAAGTATCCCCCAGGAGCCTTTGACAGGGAAAGGAGGGTGGGAAGTGATGAATGAAAGAAGATCAACAACACAGATGGAAAGTTATGGTAAGACATAACTTCTTTATCTGATGTTGTTAATCTTCTTTCCATTCATCACTGATGGGACAGAATCTCCAGCTACCTTGTGATCCTTGGGGGGGCCCTTATGGAAGAACTTGCCTGAGTACAACTGAGCCAAAGGCAGCTCTCACTCTGGAGACCACATACAATTTGTAATGATTGATAAAATTGTGGGGTTTAGCCCAGGTGGCTGCTGACAGATATCATCCACAGAAGCCCTGGAATGGAAAGCTACAGAAGTTGCCATAGATCTAGTAGAATGGGCTTTAATATTCTGTGGCACAGGTTCTTTTGCAAATGAATAAGTGAAGTGGTCTTGGAGACAGAATTTCCCATTCTAGGCCCAGAGAAGGAAATGAAAAGTTGGTCAGTTTTACGTATTGCTTTGGTCCTGTCTAAATAAAATCTCAATTGTCTGTGCACATCCAAGACAGTATTCCCCTTTATCAGAAAAATTTGGGAAAAATACTGGTAAGTCAATAGACTGATTGATGGAAAAGTCCGAAACAACTTTGGGGAGGAAAGATGGATTTGTCCAGACTGATACTCTGTCCTTGTAGAAGATTAGATGGGGCCTTTTGGTGCATAATGCCTGAAGCTCAGAAACTCGTCTGGCAGATGTGATGGCTACCAGGAAGAGGGATTTCCACGACAAGAATTTGAGGTCACACTTCGCTGCGGGCTCAAATGCAGGTTGAGTTAAAGACTGGAGAACTAACGTGAGGTTCTATGGCTCTATAGGTGGTCTGATTGGAGGCCTAATGTGAGAGACTTCTTTGAGAAATGTTTTGTATAAACGAAACGAGATGAGGGGAGAATCATCCAATCCATTATGATAGTTTGAAATAGCCGTTAGATGTACTCGTACGGTAGAAGCTGCGGCTCCATCTGCGAAAAACGTAGGTATTGTAAAACTGCTGGGACTGAAGCAGAGTACAAATCTAGCATCTTTTTCTTTGACCAAACAAAGAAATAGTACAGTTTTGTACCTACCATAAATGTAGATGTTCGAGTGTATACCCTGCTGCAGTCATCACACTTGGGTTATCCTGTCATCAGGCTGGCCCCGCAGTCAGCCTGAATTCCAAAGTCTTGGTCCGGCGTCGGTTGCTGTCGCTTCTTTCCTGACGTCAGTGCGCCAGGGGTATATAAGAGGCATCCAACGCCATTTTCTTCACTTTTTCTTGCCCTAGATGTCAGGTGCCCCCTCCCCCCCAAAAAAGGTGGACACTAGATAGTACCAATAATAAGAGTTTAGCACAAACAAAACATCCCTCCAGCATATACACCACAACGGTTGTATCAGAATGTAAGTTATTGAAAGGTTTTAGTTAGGTCAGAGGGGATGGAGGGAGGGTAGCCTGGACTGCAGCAGGATATACACTCAAACATCTACATTTATGGTAGGTACAAAACTGTACTATGTTCATCGAGTTACCCTGCTGCAGTCATCACACTTGGGTAGAATCCCAAAGCTAAGGATGGAAGGTGGAGTCAAACAGGGTTAGAGGAGGCTAGGAGGCCCTGCAAAACTGCAGTGGCTAAGCCAGCTCTAGTCTTAGAGTAAAGTGGTAAGTGATAGTGCTTGGTGAAGGTGTATACTGAACTCCAAGTTGCAGCTTCCAGAATATCCTTGGTTGGCACCCCCCTGAGGAAGGCTGTAGATGTAGCTGCTGCCCTGGAGGAATGGGGCCTTATGCTAGCAGGAACTGGTTTTCCATGATGGGTGTAGCAAAAACGTATGCAATGTCCTATCCATTTTGAAATGTTCTGTTTTGAGATAGGCTTTCCTTGTGATGCTGTAGCATAGGATAGAAAAAGTTGGTCAGATTTTCTGAAAACCTTAGTTTTATCCAAGTAGTAACGTAGTTGCCTGTGAATGTCCAAGGAATGCAGAAGTCTTTCTCCTTTGTTCTGTGGATTTGGAAAGAAGGTGGGTAAATGGATGGTTTGATTTAGAGCCACACTGGATACCACCTTTGGCATAAAGGAAGGATTAGTTCGTAGAGAAACTCTGTCTTGATGAAAAATGAGGAAAGGCTCTACTGCCATTAGTGCCTGTAGCTCTGAGACTCTTCTGGCTGAAGTAATTGCTAGCAGCAGGGCAGTTTTCCATGATATAAACTTTAAGTCAGCTGAGAAAGCTGGCTCAAAAGGTGGCAGCGCAAGTTTTTCCAGAACAAAACTGAGGTCCCAAGTTGATGTTGGTGCTCTCCTGGGAGGCCTAATGTTTTTGGCCCCTCTGAGATACTGCCTTAGAAGTGGATGTGAAAATAAGGGAGGATCCGTGTTGTAGTGAGCTGAAATAGCTGAGGCGTGGATTTTAATAGATGAAAAAGAAAGTCCTTTTTGTAACATCTCAGTTAAATATTGTAGAATCTGAGGCATGTCCGGCTGAAGGGTATTCTGACCTTTAGCTTGGTTCCAGGCGCAAAATCTTTTCCATTTGTCTGAATAGGCTTTCCTGGTGCTGAGTCTCCTGGCCTCCAGAATGACATCCATAACAGCTTGTGAAAGAGGGGCTGGCTGGTTGCTTAGGTGATGTGCCATGCAGCCAAATTTAAGGTTTTGAGCTGGCTGTGTAGAATCTGACTGCCTTGCTGTATTAGCAGATGAGGAATTTGTGGTAAAATCCATGGTGGGCCCTGGGCCATGTTCCTTAGTAGTTGGTACCAGTGCTGGCGTGGCCAGTCTGGGGCAATGAGCATAATTCAAGGTCTCTCCATTCTGACTTTCAGCAGCACCTTTGTGAGAAGGGGCAATGGAGGAAAGGCATATACTGTCAGCATTTTCCAACTGAATGAGAGTGCGTCCACTTTCCAAGCTTGATGGTGAAATGTCCTTGTGCAAAATTTTGATAGCTGATAGTTTTGGGGGGAGGCAAACAGGTCTATGTCTGGGCGGCCCCATTTTTCAGTTATCATTGCAAATACTTGTGGATCCACTTTCCACTTGTGGGGATCCATGATGTTTCTGCTTAGGTCGTCTGCCAATGTGTTCTTTTTTCCTGGCAGGAATTGAGCTTGTAATTGAACTTGGTAGGTCAGTGCTGTGTTCCGCAAGGTCATTGCTTGTCTGCATACAGGGTAGGAGTGTGTACCCCCTTGTATATTTATGTACCACATTACTGTGGTGTTGTCTGTCCTTATTATAAGCTGTCCTGGATGGAAAAGGTCCTTGAAGGCTGTCAGAGCATTCTGTACAGCTAGCATTTCTTTTTGATTGATGTGCAGATTCCTTTGATCTGCAGTCCATATGCCTTGAACGCATCGTCCTGCCATGTGTGCCCCCCAGGCATAGTCCGATGCATCTATTGTCATAGTTTGCCTGGCTGGGGGTAAGGTGAAAGGCTGACCCTTGTTGAGGTGACATGCCTGTGACCACCATAGAAACTCCTGTTGAAGGCAGGGAATGAGAGGTATCATTGTTTCCAAGCTGTAGCTGTGTTGAGTCCATACGCTTTTCAGGTACCACTGTAATTTCCTCATATGCACTTTTGCAAATGGTATTAGTAGTACGCAAGATGCCATGAAGCCCAAGGCCTGCAGAATTTTTCTTGCAGGGAGTTGGGTCTTTGTTGCCATTATTTTGAAGTATTGAGTTAGTTGTAGTTGTTTGTCTGGCATCAGATAAGCCATCTGGGCCGTTGTATTCAAGCTGGCACCCAGGAATGTCATATTTTGTGAGGGCACTAGTTTTGATTTCTTTTCGTTTACTGTGGTACCCTAGGCAACTTAGAAGGTGTTTTACAAAGGTCAGATTTTGTAAGAGAACGTCCTTGCTTTCTGCTTGGATGAGGCAGTCGTCCAGGTATGGGTATATTTGAATTCCTCTCTGTCTGCAGTATGCAATTACTGGTGCCAGGCATTTTGTGAAGACCCTGGGCACAGTAGATAAGCCAAAGGGCAGTGCAGAGAATTGGTAATGGGTTGAACCTGCAATGAAACGGAGGTATCTTCTGCAATTTTGTCTGATAGGGACATGCAGGTATGCCTCCTTGAGGTCCAACGTTACTAGCCAAGCTTTCTTGCCCAGCATGGGAAGAAGCTGCTGTAGTGTTAGCATCTTGAATTTTGGTACTTGTAAGAAGGTGTTTAGAATTGAAAGGTCCAGAATGGGTCTCCAAGCATTGTCCTTTCTGGGGACTAGAAAGAGCCTTGAGTAAAATCCTTGGCCTTGCTCCTGTGTAGGTACCAGCTGAATGGCTCTCATGTCCATGAGAGCTGTAATTTGTTTTTGAGCCTCTGCCCATTGATTTTGTGGCAGGTTTGGCATTCCTGTTATCCTTGGCAAGGTGTGGAAATGGAATCTGTACCCTTGTGAGATCATGTCTAGGACACATTTGTCCTTTGTGACAATGCACCAGTTGTCTGAATAAAGTGCTAATTTTACTCCCAAGGGAGCTGCCAAGAGAGTTTTGCTTGGCAGTTTGAGGTGTAAGTCATTGTGTTTGTCTTCTAGTAGTTTGGGACCTGTCTTCTCCTCCCTTCTGTGTTGCAGTGCTCCATTGGCGAGGTTTGTAAGGGATTTGTGCTTGTCCTCTGCCCCTTGGGCGTCTGTATTTACCCCACTGTGGTCTGTCAGAAGCTGGAAAGGACCAATTTTTTGTTGGCCAATTTCTGCTGAAGCGTGGGGGTTGTACCTGTAAGAAATCTTTGACTGTCTGCATAGATTTTGTCTTATCCTCCATTTTCTTTAAAACCTCTTCGGCTTTAACCCCAAATAAGACATCCTGCTGTAAGGGTGCATCTAGTAACTTTGCTTTGACATGATCAGGCAGAGTTTGTTCCTTTAACCAAGCATGCCTACGTATAACAGACCCATTAATAGCTGCTCTACAAGAAGCTTCCAAGGAATCAAATCCACAGTGTAAAGTATGTTTGCCCACCTGTTCAGCTGCATGCAACAGATCCTGCATTTCCTTGAATTCAAACTGTTGAGGATGCGTGCTCATCTTTTGTTTTATTTGAGACATTAGGAATTGCTATTTCAGCATGTGAAATTGACAATTTAGTGCTCTCATAGCTAGAGTAGCTGAGGTGTAAACCTTCTTCCCCCACCTATCTAGTGCCCTGGAGTCCCTTTCAGAGGGTACAGGATTTTTAGCCATAGAAGCCTTAGCCCCTTTGGGACCCTGGGAGATTGTCTCTGGGTCAGCAACAGGGCTTTTGTAAAGGAATTTGTGTGAGTCAGGCACTCTATAATATCTATCTGGTTTGGCTGGAGCAGGAGGCAGAGAATCTGGATTTAGACTAGATTCTAAGTAAACATCATCCACAATGTCTAAAACTGGAGGGATAGCAAGTGGTCTGTGCTGGGGAAGTAAAAGAAACTCTCTGAGCCTTTTCTTTGAATCGGAGTAGTCCTGACCTTCCCAGTGGAAATGTTCCCTCATGGTATGTAAGGTTTCCCCAAAGGAATAGTCTTCAGGGGGAGAAGCTGAGGGAATGGAATCTTCAGCAACAGAATCTTCATAAGGGGGAAAGGAATAATCCTGTTCCTCAGAGGAGGGACTATTGGTATGGAAGCTGCCATGGATCCTAAAACCTGAAGAACCTCTCTCACTGAGTCTTTGTGTTAACAGAGCATCACCCAGAGCTGAAGCCTCAATCTCTAAAGTCTGTGAGCTGGGAGCGACACCAGACAAGAGTGGGTGTTGAAGACTGCTCCGATGAATTCCATCTTCTGGACAGGAGCAAGATTGGATTTTTCCCAGTTTACAGTTATCCCCAAAAGTTTCGCCAGTGAAAGCGTATATTGCAGGGCCGTTACCAAAAGTTGCTCGGTGGGGGGCGGTAAGGAGCAAATCATCCAAATATAGAAACACCCAGAATCCTTGCAGCCTCAATTGAGCTGTAACTACTGCCATGCACTTTGTGAGCACTCTGGGGGATGAAGAGAGTCCGAATGGCAGAGCACAAAACTGGTAATGACTGGCTCCTAGCTGTGAGCGAAGAAGACTCCTGGAACGTGTGTCCATTTTGATGTGGCAATACGTATCCCAGAGGTCTATCGAGCATATCCAATCACCTTCCCTTAGAAAAGGGAGAATGGACTGAACCGTGACCATCAGTAATTTGGTTTGGGCAACAGACTTCTTCAAATTGCTGAGATCCAGACTGGGTCTCCAGTCCCCAGTCTTTTTTGGCACCAAAAAGAATCTTGAGTAAAATCTGGATCCGCGTTGGTCTGGTGGGACTAACTGGATGACTATTTTTTGATACAGCTTGTTTATTTCCACAGCTGCTTCTTCCCTTTGACTGGGTGGAACGTCAGGAAGTTTTGCTGGAAGCTTTAGATAAGTAATGAGGGGAATGGTGTAACCTCTGGTTATGATATTCTGCACCTGATTGGTGGTTACTGAATGCCAGGCAACTTGGTGCGCAGAGAAATGACCCCTGACTACTTCCAGAGGAAAGCAATCAGGCCACTCTTCAGGAGCGCTGATAAGGCTGCCCAGAGAAAGAATCCCTGGGTACCTGATTACGTGGACCCCCTCTGCCTCGGTAGGGACATCTTCCAAAATTGCTACCTCTCTGCAGACAGGACTCCCGGCACTAAGGACAGCACTGTAGAAACACCCAGAACCATGCCACGAACCGAGACACCTGCAGCCCAATCACAGGGTTGAGGAAGGACCGGTTCAGCAGAAAGCGAGGACCAAAGGGACAGTCCTGGAGCCCCAGTGAGATTCACTACAGGTGCAGAGATGGGGGTTTCTGAAAATGATGTCTGAGCAGAAGGCTTTGGAACCAGTATGGTCAAAGGATGAGAATAGGATATAGTCTGTGGAGAAGTCAACCCAAGTCCTGCAGGAGGATGGGTCCTGGAAGGAGTGGGTATCCCCCTGGCTGTCAACAGCTGGTCTACAAGACGCACCACATCCAGTTTTGAAAGGCTCCTGGTGGATCTAGTGGATAATCCCGACGGGGTGTCAGGTCATTCTAGGAACAGACTGTACACCAGCTCTAGAAATGGGTCTGTGGATGGAGAGTATCGTGTCTGTGGTGTGGAATCTACTAGCACTGATGTCTCAAGTTTGGTGACTGGAAGTAGTGCAGTCAAATTCGTATTTATCGGGGCCATAAAAGGGCTCGGCGCCGAAGGGGCACTCGGAGCCAACACGAAAGGTTTAGTTGTAATTGCCGAGACAGGCATCAAAGGCATGCACTGTGCCAAAGCAGCACTCAGTGCCGAAGTCATAGTAGTTGTGAGGTCAATAGTCAGTGCCGGAGATGGTATAGGAGCCATAACTGGCGCTGACATAGGAATAGCCGTAGCTGGAGCACAAGAGGTCAGTGCCAACAAGGCAGACTTATGACTTATGCTCCGAAGATAGTTTTGGCACTTTAGGCTTTACAGATTTGCCCTGGTCACCAGATGGTGAAGAGGGAACTGAGTGGGACCTTTTCTTATCCTTGATTGGAGGGGATGAAACCTTTGTCGAGGAAAGGGCCTCTGAAAAGGGCGACTTAAGTAGGCCCTTCAGGATTAACTTATTCTTGGTCTCGTTCAAAGTGCGCTGATTGAAACTTTGACAAATCACACAGGGAGGTTGCACCGAACGATGGGGCACCACCAAACAATAAACACAATCATCATGTGAGTCACTTTTAGGAAGTTTACCCTTACATGAAGCACAATGTTTAAAACCTGATGTGCCCTTTTTATCAGACATCATGAAATTTACACACAACAATCCACGTAGAATACTAGAGAAAAAAAATTCAAATTCTGCTATCTCTAAGTCTAAACTATCTATATACACACACAATATCTATGAAAAATGTCAAAAAACACACAACTAGTCAGATAAAAGGGAAAGGAGAAAAAATATCAACAATGGTATTCAAGGAATACCACAAGGGTAGAGAGAGAAGGCCGTACCGCCAATAGTACTCGAAGAGTTTACCAAAGGGGTAGAAACAGGAGTGAAAGGTCTAAATATAGCTGTAAAATGACACAAATATCAATATAAACCACAAGCGAAAAGAAAAATGACAAAATATCCTAAGAGATATCAAAAAGTTTTCACTTAGCTGAGAGCTCAGCTGAAACGCAGCTTTATGGCTACGTGGCAAACGAGATCTGAGGTAACAGGGAGAATGGCATTATGGGTAGAAGCTTAGCTCAAGAGTTTTTGACTGTACAACTAAAACAAAAACGACCAACTAAGAAAATACCATCAAGGAACAGAGAACTGTACTCAACATGTTTTAATGAATAAATAAATAAATAAATCCAATACTCATAAAGCACTTTTCATCCAGCTAAGTAGCAGTAGCTGTATATCATGAAGTAACAACCAGTGCATTCAAATCAATTAACATATTCATGATATACATGGATGGAGCTTTTTTGTATTTGTTGAGGTTCATTGGTTGAATAATTGCATGGCGGGGAAGAGTGTTGCTTCCATATTAAGATGTGGTTTTACTTTCTGTTTGTCTAATGAAGTACGGCTACTTAGCTGGAGGAAAAGCGCTTTATGAGTATTGGATTTATTTATTTATTTATTCATTAAACCGTGTTGAGTACAGTTCTCCATTCCTTGGTGGTATTTTCTTAGCTGATAGTTTTTGGCTGGTGCGAGCTTGGTATTAGGCCGACTCGGTTCCGAGGCCTTGGAACCAAATCCATCAGTGATGAATGGAAAGAAGATTAACATCATCAGATCAATTATTTTCATCCTGGAACTCCAGTTGTGCACACTTGAACTTCCTTGAATCCATCTTGGCCTGAGGTGCTAAAGGGGCTATACGCACAAAGGTAGCACTTTCAGTGGTGGTACTAGGGTGTTCCTATTGCTGTACAACAGCTTATCCTTAGGGGGAAGGATACACTGACATCAAGGGCCAAGCATCAATGTCCAATAAAGAACCTGGGTCAGATGCAGAGCATTTACCCAATGTGCCCCTTTTCAAAAGAAAACTCTGGAGCCTTTCTCGCCTTGTTTTCCTGGCAGTGTTTTTAATATTTGTACAGATGGCATAGCTGGATGTATTATGCCTCTTTGCTTGAAATGTAAAGTCCAGTGTGTGCCTCTCAGTGGGCAAACTGACACCACTGCAAACAAACCTGGAAAACAAGGGCTTTGGCACTGTAGCCAAATAGGTCTAATGCTCACAGCACTGACGGTGGAAAGGAGAACTGCTTAAAAGAAGTTTAGCGAGGAAAAAAGGATGATTTACTAACAGTCCACTCAATGAAGTGAAATGCAGCAAAGAAGACAGATTTTTCTCTCAAAAAATAAACTCTAACAGATGGTGATGCGTGCTCAAGAATGGGGGTTCTGAGTGGCAGTGAAGATCTGGAGATTAACAGAGATGCATGACAGGACAGCATGAAGGTGTCAAGCAGTCAGAGAAAGCTTTATCAGCTGTGCAAACTTAACACCTGCAGCATATAATCCTGACTGTTAAGACAGATCACTACTCATCAGGCAAATGGCTCCCTATTCAAATGTAGCCACCTGCAAGTGGCACTAAATATGATCAGTTTGAATGGCTCCCTATTGAAATGTCACCACATGCAAGTGGCACTAAATATGATCAGCCAATTTATGGTTCAAATTACTGAGGCTACAACATCACTGCGCCAAAAATGCAAAAAGCATACCTGTTACCAGCCACCCCAAGAACATTAGTCTCTAGTACAATGACAAACATACTGAATCACAACTTTTGCTCAGCTTGGAATTACCCGTCTAATGTCTTCAAAACTGACTTACCCTAAACTTAACCAAGTCTTCCTTGAATGCTTCACCAAAAAGACTTCTCTCTCCTGCTGAGCATAAGGTTTGGAACTCACTGCTACTTCAACATCCTCCTCTTTGCATTAATTTGAGGAATGGCTTTGTCTGTATGCAACTACTAATGACATCATCAGTTTTTCTTTGGTCTGTTACTCTTCTTTTTGCATTATAAAATGAAGTTACATCAAGGCCTCAGTTAGGTGTTTTTATTCATATGGCTGGCATTTGCAGTAGTAAACTCTGCAGCAATATTTGCTTTTCTTAATACATTTTCTGTCCAAAATGCCTTATCTCTGATTAAACTGCAAATGGGTCCTAACTGAAAAATGAACCCTGGGTCCAACCTCCTCACCTAAAACAGAAACATTACAGTAATATACTAAGGAATACAGGGTAAAAGTAGCCGTGCGTAACTTTTATAAAAATATACAGGAAACAGTCTTAAGTGCAGCATATCAAGAATGGGAATTCATTATTCATGTAATTGGGTAAGCCTGCTCCACTATGAAAACACCATCCACAATATGAATAAGAAACATTTATGTTTTAATGTTTGTAAAGTTTGATTCTTAGTTTAAGTGCTTTCCAACTTAGCTGACTGCCTTGTTCAGTAATCTAAAACTGTATGACTGATTTAAAAATGTACTATTGCCTTTATTAACATTTTCATACAAATCAAAACAGCAAACAATGGAACGGTACCTTACCTTCTCTTTACTTTAAAGTTTGCTTGTGCCTGACTTTGCAGCTGGCTTGAAAGGTTCATTAGAGGGTTGCCACTCAGAATGTTCTCCATTCGAATTCGTTCCTCCTCAGCTTTTTGCTCAAGTTCCTATCAAAAGAAGACAGCACATAGTCACAGAGACAGTAAAAAAAACAAATGGGGATTTTTAAGCTGGTCTGTATATTAGTGTGAGAATATCCTCCAGCTTTGCCTAGTCCTAACATCGCAGTGTTGTGTGAGCTCATATTACACTACTTTTCACAGCTAAACCAGAGAAAGGCTGCTTGCTATTTTACTAATAGGATATTTTAGGTAGACTCCCTCTTTTCATCAACTCATGTTACAAAAGGCCGCATTATGATTTATGAACATCAAGTTAAGCTACCAACTGAAAACCAGGCCTGATCTACACAATGAGTCTTTGTTGAAGGGTAGAAAACTAATGACCTGGATATCATAGAACATAAGTCAAACCTCCAGTTTTGAATGCGTCAGTAAACAGTGCATTAGTCAACTGATTACTGCTAACCAACACTATTAACAATAATAATTAAAATGGACAGTGTGTAGTGCTTTGTCCTCCTTACATTAAGTAATATTAGCTTTGTGATCTGGCACTTCTGGATCACAGATATTTTATTAAGATCACCTACACATTTACAAACTAGACTTTTGAGGAACTGTGCTCAGTAAACTGCAGCCTGCTATAGTTTACAGTAATGAAATGAAAATCAGCCCTATCTGTCAACATGACACTAGTCTGTACCTTCTCCCAGGATCGGCCTTTGGTCAACTGGCGCCGTAGGCGAAAGGTCTCCACAGCATCCCCCAACACCACCCTATGCCCCATCCTGCTTTAACTACACCATCCAGATTACTGAAAAATCACCACTGCCAGAGGTGGATGCCTAGTTGGCCTATGCCTAAGGCCTGCAATGCCTCCTCCTTTTCTGACTAAGTTTCCGCACACCTATGGGTGGGAACAGCATCCTCCCTCAAAGTTTACCAAATGAGCTCAGTAATTCATCTCTCCTTCCCCTCTTACACAACTGTTGGCCATGCATGCATTTCTAGTGCTCTGTTGATGAATTGAACGCTCTCTCTCTCTGTCCGTGAAGCATCA
Source organism: Protopterus annectens (assembly GCF_019279795.1). NCBI lineage: Eukaryota > Metazoa > Chordata > Ceratodontiformes > Protopteridae > Protopterus > Protopterus annectens. Next base: position 1,451,342,910 of record NC_056735.1, read on the forward strand.
CTCAGACAACTGCCACAAGTTTTCCTCCCCTTTATGTAACACAATGAGCAAGTCTGCCTCCAATATTAATGTAAATATCAGTGTAAAGGTATACCACACAACACTGCAGTTTCACTATTCCTATTTCTGTACATTTTAGCAGTGCTGTCAGTCTCCATCCTTCCCTCCCTTTATTTGTCATGTAAAGTTGAGTATGTCCTACTAAGTCTATACTACCCTTTTCCAAGGGACACAAGGGGTAGTACTTTACACTATAGTAGAAATTTGATCAAAAGAGAAAATAATAAAAACTCTGAATTGGGGGGTTGAGGATAAAACCATAAAGAAGAAATTCCATTGTTCTCCTTGGAGGATCAGCTACTGGAATAGGAGGCAGGCAATGTGGCAATGCAAGTAACAGAATAAACGGCTGACAGAATGAATAAATGTGAACATTTTTTGCAGCAACAATGCTAGTGAGACGTGATAATTTGCTTCCTCTGTAAGGAGATGAGTACTGTAAAGCTCTCATAGGGAAGACTGCTCTGGAGTCTAGAAAATTAGGCTGTTATTACAACAGTGTGAAACTGGAACCAAGTTACCTATGACTAAGGACAAACAGGGTTTTGGAAGGTGGGGACGAGTGCCAGAGGTAAACACTGTGGCTCCAACAAAACAGGAAGCATCAAAGAAGGAATGGAATGAAGTGAGTTTGGCTGGTTAGATGACAAGTTTGTTATGAAATAAGTGACATTAGTTGCCAATATAACAATAATAGCCATATGCAGGGACTGGAATACCTGAATCTGAATAGACTTTTTGTGTCATCTCATGCAACACCTCGTAAAATCCTGAGCTCTCATTTTCAACATGCATGCACACATACCCACACTCGCGCACACAACATTCTGGGCCATGCAAGGCTTCACCCTGCTTACAAGTCGGAAATTTATTGGAGTTGAATCAGCATAAAATATTCAGTCTAATGACGATGGCATTACAACTTTGAAAATCTATGACATTCTGTAGCAAAATTAACAAACATATGTCATAATACTCAACCTTCTATTAACACATTTCAGCAATTTGTCCTGTCTAAAAAAAAAAAAAAAAAAACTGTCTACAAAATGGCTTGACAAATTCAAATGAAGTTTTCAGGAAAGACACAGGGTCACTCAGTGACCAAAATTTATGCTCCTTGCTTGAAAGGCAGCAAATCATTTTTTTTAAACACCTTTACTGAATTATCACTTGTGACATAAGCAAATTTACATTTATACATATGTAATCAAATTGTATTAACAAATTAACATTAACAAATATTATACTTCATGTATATTATACTAATAACCCACGCTTGGGTGTGGGTAATGCTGGATTTACCCATGGTTGGTGTGGTTTGGTCATGAGGGCGAAGCCCGAGTGGCCAAACGAAGACAACCATGGGTAAATCCAGCATTACCCACACCCAGTAGTGGGTTATTGCTATTATACAATGACATTACTTAAGAAAAAATTATATATATTTTTCTTAAATAATGGCATTGTATAATGCCTCCTTGCTGCCCTTCCGCAGCTGTCTGGTATTCTGCGGCAGTTCTGATGTACTGCGCATGCGTATGATTACGCAGTACATCAGAGCTGTGGGCAAAAGCAACGGAGAAAGCAAGATCTCCGTTGCTTTTTACAAACTGTCTCACTATGTTAAAAGAGTTTAACATAGCGAGACAACTTTAAAAAAAAGCAACAGAGAATCTCCGTTGCTTTTTACAGCTGTCTCGCTTTGTTAAAGGAGTTTAACATAGCGAGACAGTTTTGAAAAAAGCAACGGAGAAAGCAAGATCTCCATTGCTTTTTTTAAAGCTGTCTCGCTATGTTAAACTCCTTTAACATAGCGAGACAGTGTCTAAAGAGCAATGGAGATCTTGCGTTCTCTGTTGCTGTAAAAAGAGTTATACTAATGGAAAAAGTCCAGGCGACCAGACCTTTTTTCATTACTATAACTCTGATTTACAATGTGCATGCTGACCAATCAGCGTGCACGTTTTGGAATATTAATGGGGGGGTCGTTGTATAATGCTACACTTCACATAACCTAAGCACCATTACATAAATTATTCAATTCCTGACCCCCTCTTTTTAGGCAAGAAACATCTTTATTAAACCATCAATTACAACACAAGCAATCATACATTTATACATATACAAATAAATCACACCAACAATCCCAGTTGCAAACATTTTACATCACAAATCATACTGACTCCCAGTTGTAAACATTATACACCACTTATAATCTATCCAATCGTTTTCAGTCAAACATTACATACCTCATTTAAGCCCTGCCTTCTTTTAAACCCCATTCCTCCCCTGTAAGTATTGTTCCCACAACTCCCATTTCTTTCCTATGCAGTTTGCTTTTACCCTTTTCTAAAGATCTCAATTCCGGTTGTTTTATCTCCATTACTATATTCACTACTTCTAATATAGTCTGTTTAAATTCTGATTTCCATTTTCTAGTAATTGATTTTTTGGCAGCCACCATAATTAGACATAGCAAGGCTATGTCTAGGCAGCTCAGAAAAATCCTCTCTCATCACACCAATCCGCCAACCCATCGTCTTCGGCAGTGCATCCTGCAGAGAATCCTTAAAGTCCATCAACCCACCGCACTCCCAGAAACTATGTTCTCAAGTAGCACTTTTTTTCCACGTCACACCTCGAACATTTGTTGTCTATCTGAGCAAAAAATTCTCTGGAGTCTATTTGGAGAATAAAAATATTTATGCCAACATTTTCAAGCAAAAATCCTAAATCTTCTAGATTTTGTTGCATACTTGGGATACATACATATATCCTCTCATTGTTTCTTTGTGAATTGCTTATCCAATCTCTTCCCAGCCCTTTTGAACCTCCTTTGATTCTTATAGTTATTATACAATATTTTATACGCTCTATTAATTATTCCTTTTTTAATGGCAGCGTCTGTTCTAGATTCTACTAAAACTCTACCAGTGCTGATCTTTCATTTAGGAACCCGCTATTTCTTTCTCTTTGCCTATACTCTGACATCAATCCTTATTAGGTAAGGCAATCTCTAACCTGCAATCCAAATAAATTATTTGCCTCTTCCCATTCTAATAATGTTCCCTCTCTAGTTGTGTGCTCCCAGTACCTTGGTTCCATTGTCAGTTTTCTCCAACAAATTCCATCCCCATCTTGCCTATTGTCTGTATCCCTAATTGCGGTAATCCCTATCGGCAGAATCTCCTTTCTCTATTCCTGTGTTGGCTTAGTTCTTAGAATACTTTCTGCTACTTTATAGATATAATATTCTGTATGATTATTGTTATTCTCCTTAAAGGCCTGCATCCAAAATCCCAGTCTCTCCTTGCTTCTTGAGCCCCCCCCCGTTTCAACAACATCCCTTTCCAATCTGAATTATAGTTTTCTGCTTGTGCTATGTATAGGAGCCTTAAATGTGTAGCTCTAAAATACCACTTAAATTGGGTAATCCCAATCCATCCTGTTCTACTGCAAGAATCAGCTTATCCCACTTGACTCTTGCCACCTTCCCATCCCAGATAAAGTCCTTCAGCTCTTCATTAATAGCTACCCACAACTTTTCCTCTGGTTGATAAAATATGCCTGACCTGTGTATAAGACTAAAGGGACTAAAAACATTTTAACTGCTTGCATCTTATTATACATAAAACAAAGCTTCCATTTTCTCAATTTTTGTATTATCGTTTGTTTAGTCTCTTCTCACATATCCTTTTCTGCCACACCAGAATCATCTTAATCCATACTCCTAAATACTTCATTTTATCATGTCCCCATAAATACGGACATTGCTAAACCAACTCCTATGTGGGTACGTAATTTACTGCTATTGCCTTTGTTTTAGCTTCATTAATTTTGTATCCCAAAAAGATATGAAACTTTCTCACAATGTTCCACAACATTGCAATTTCTCTTTCTAGTTCTGTCAGGTATAAAATATCTGCAAATAGAGCCAGCTTTTCTTGACTACCATACCAATTATATCCTTGAATTTCTGAATCCTTTATTTTCTTTGCCAATGGTTCTAAATATAATGAAACAACAGGGAAAGAGGACACCCTTGTCTGGTTCCTCTGCTCAAGCAGAAATTATCAGAGAGGACCCCACCCACTTTAATTTTTGCATCCAATCCCTCATGTATCCTCCTAATCAACCTTATATTTTTTTCAGGAAATGCAAATGCTTCCCATTGCCCAGCTCATAAAGTCCCAGCTTACTCTGTGAAATGCTTTCTCTGCATCAAGACCCACTAATAACAGTGGTATTTTCTTACATTCTGCTTCCCTCTGGATCATCTGTGTTCTGTTAATGTTGTCAAATGTTTGCCTCCCCTCCACAAAACCACTCTGATCCATAGCTATCAATTTTGGCATTGCATTTGTCATTCTTTTAGCCATTATAGACATGAACACTTTATAATCATGGTTTAGTAATGAAATGGGCATATGTATGAAGCTGGGTCTGATGGATCCTTACCCTCTTTAGGTATTATAGCTACCACTGCTTTCTTCCATGATGTTGGTACTTCTCCTCCTCTTAAAATACTGTCAAATAAAACCTTCCAAATCTTTATCAGTTTTTCCCTCTTAGTTTCCAAACTGCCATAGGCATACCATCTACTCCCAGGGACTTTCAATTGATTTAGATTGGTTATACATCATAATTTTTATCTCCTCTCCTCCTATCCTAACCATTGGTAATTGAGCCTCATCTACCTCTAAATTTGGCATATTTAATTCTTCCATAAACATTTCCATTTGTATCTTTTATTGATTTCCACATTCCTCTGCTTTATACAGACTTTCATAGAATTTCAAAAATATTTCCAATACCTCTATAGCACCTCTTGTTACTTTTCTTGTTATAGGCTCCCTAAGCTTGGTGACAGCCCCTTCCACTTTTTGTTGCCCAAGTCGTCGTGCTAAAAGTTTTCGAGCTCTACTGTTATCAAAAAATAGTTGCTTAACAGCAATCTTTCTAAACTCGTACGTATTACTGAGGTAATCCCTTATTTTCTGCTTAGCATTCTGCAGTTGATCATCTTGTTCTGCGAAATTCACCCTATTCTGCAATACTTTAATATTTGTCAGTCTCTCTAAATAATTCTTGATACTTCTTAACCATAGCTCCCTATCTTTTAATTCCCCCCATTTTTAAACTCCACCTTAATTTTGTCCAATTTCCTAGCTATACTTTCAGAAGAAATTTCTGTTCTATCAGCTCCTGAATAATCTCCACTATCCATTCCTTAAAATGCTCTATTTTCAACAGATAGGTGGGAAAGGGCCAGAGTCTCATTTTTATTTTATTACTCTGTGGTTTTATTTTAATTATTGGTGCATGATCTGAAACAGTTATTAGGTGCGTATCAAGACCTTCAATTAATGCACATGTTCCTGTGAAATGTAAATTCTGTCTAGCCTAGCCCAGCCCAATTTTTACATCTCGGGGAATAATGCACAAATTCACTCCAAACTCCTATTACTGAATTCACATCTTCCATGCCAAATATTTTCATAAATTTCTTCAAAAATCTACCCCTTTTTTGTTATACTTTCACTTCTGGGCCCCCCCAGACACATCTTCACTGTTGCAAATCACATTCTAGTCCCCACCTATAAGTAAAGTTCCTTGCTGAAACCTGATTTCTCCCAGAATTTTCTTAAGCTCCATTATGGCAATTTTAGGTAGAATATAAATGCATGTCAGTATAATCTTTCTCCTTTGCCAGTAGCCCCTCAGCACTATAAATCTGCCATTATCTTTTTTATCCTCTTCTATCACTATTGGGGTTCCACCTGCAATTAAAAGAAGTACTTCTCTTTTCCTTTGTCCCAGATATTCCACTGAGTAACTATCCTGAAAACCTTTATCAAATTCACATGTTCAGCTCTTTACAAGTGTGTCTCCTGTAACACAGCTATTTGCACTCTACATTTCTTAATACAATTAACTACTGTTTCTTTTTTGTATTTATCTGTGAGACCATTCACATTTAAAGACATTGTAGAAAGCATCCTTGCATTAAAAAGTTATTATTCCCATCTTTTATGTTTAACACCTATTTTGTTAAATGTCTAGCTCCAGCTTTTGTGTTACATGCATACACTGACAGGTTGAATTTATATACAGCTGTTTCTTGTCATATACATTTGAGCCTATGCCACATCTTACAAAACTTTTTGTTTTATTGAAAGCCCACAAAAAAAAACACACACACACACACACACACACTACCCACCTAAAACATATTAATTCTATTAACTTAATAATAGAACACAAAACTATGACACCTTCAAATACTGAAGTTTTACCCTCCTCCTTCTTTCAGCATTTTCCCACTTAGGGATCACCACAGCCGATCACCTGTCCGCTCATGATTGGAAGTGGAGTTTTATGGTGTCGAGTTGCCAGCCTGGTGCCCAACCACCCACAGAAGGCACACACACACGCCTAGGGCCAATTTAGCGTGTCCAATCCACCTACAGCATGTCTTTGGGATGTGGGAGGAAACCGGAGCACCCGGAGGAAACCCACACGACCACAGGGAGGACATGCAGACTCCGCACAGAAGGACCCTCCTAGCCAAATTCTCTTCCAATTTTTTTCTTTAGCCAATCACTCTCCACCACACTGCAGCCAGTTTCTTTTTATCAGATCATCTCCATGAGGACATGACAATCAGGCAGCCAGTTTCTCTGTCAGATTTTCTGCATGGAAACATGAAGATCAGCTGCAGAACTGCTACTGAGCATACATGTACTTGCTAGAAAAAAGCCTCACAATATTCAATATTATTTTTCATTTATTTGCTTATTCTTAAAAGTTGTTACTAAATCAAATGTCCTTAATCCAGAGTCATTTCCCTACACAAGAATGAGAAAAAGCACATTATTTTTTCTTTTGTCTTGTTCTTTTAACCAGGCTTTTTCACTGCATTGCCTACATTTCTTAAAACTGAACAAGAAAGAGAGAAGGGAGAAAAAAAATGAGCAGCAGCACATGCTTAAAGTCCCCATTACACTTAAAAAAATAAAAAAATAAATATAAAAAAAACCCCACAAACATAGTGCTACTAAGAAAAAAATCTTTACTTACAGTTAACTTTCTCCCACCTCTTCCCCTCCCCAAAGCATTTTTGAACATTGACAGGAAGTAGGGCACATGCTTTAGAGTCCCCAAGTCCAGCAAATTCGGAATATGTCCAATATTTCCAGATTTTCTTGTCATCACATTTCACACACATAATTATTGCACTGCAATCCCACATTAAGTTACTGGCTTTATTACCGTTCATCTCCATCTCCCAAATCCTGCCTCTGCTTTATTTCTAACATACCCTCAATTCTTCTAGTCGATTCTCGTGCTCCCTTCCTTCTCTCCAACATTTTCCATTGAAATATTGGAAAAAGTTTCACAGGTACAGTCTCTCTGTGGTCTTTATTACCAGAAGAACAAGAAGTAGAATTTCTTTGTTTCACAGATCACTTTTTGTTGGACAAACTTTTGTATTTCCTTCTTAGCATGTACTTCATCAAAAAATTAATTTATCCCTCCAGGGAATAATACTTTGAAGACAGAGGGGTACAGCAGTTTGAATCTCACACACCTGTGTCTCGACATTCCCTGAATAGTGGGATAAATGTGCTTCTCTTCTGCCTGGTGTACAATGAGTAATCATTCTCCACAAACACTCTGCTGTCTCCCACTTTTAGTACTTTGTCCTTCTGCTACAGGCTGGTAGAATTGCATCTTTACTATTAAAGGTCTAGGTGTTTTTCTCATAGCTAGGTTTAGAGCATACACATAATGTGCCCTTTCAACTAACAACTCCTGTTGTGGAATACCAGTCCAGTTGCTTATCTGTGCTTTCATAAAATTAATGCAGTCTGTTCCTTCCACCTTCTCTGGTATAATTGAAAAGCTCAGTAGAGTCGCATTTAAAAATTGTCCAGGTTTCGGTCTTTCTCACTCGCTACTGTTGACTTTATCCAGAATTTTGAGTAAAGAAATTGAGAGGTATGCACTCTCTCTTGCTCATTTACCCTCTCTGTGCCTTTTGTCCTCTCTCTCTCTCTCCCTCACACACACATACATAATTTCATTACTTTTTCTTTATTTTTTCCACCTCACTGTGAGTTTTTAAGCCATGTCTAGCAAGGAGAAAGTAAAGAGTTATTATAACTGTTGTTGCAGTTACCTTTCTGAGTTGATTTTTTTAAATTTACATGGTTTCCCTTTTATGCTTTCTAAACAGCAAAGACACATTTAGCAAATGTAAAAAAGATGGTGTACTTTTTTCAGTCTGTACTTCACAGCAGCTTAACATACTGTGGGGTGTGCTTGCTAATCTGTTTTCAGTATGTTACTTGCCTGATGAAGAAGTTTGTTTTTCAGTATAGTATGAATGTACATTTTAGATACTGGGCAAAATGTATTCTGTCAAACACAGGCTGACGGTTTTACTAAAAATTTCAGAGAATCACTTTATAACATTGAGGTGCGCACACAACTTAAAAATTAATTCCAAGTGCTGAAGCTGTATGGGCCATTTTGCTTATTGGATGTGTGTGTGTGTGTGTGTGTGTGTGTGTGTGTGTGTGTGTGTGTGTGTGTGTGTGTGTGTGTGTGTGTGTGTGTGTGTGTGTGTACACGCACATGTGCGTTGGCATATCTACAGTGACATATGTCAATTTTATGGAAAAATGCATACAATTTTAACTGCAGTATTAATCCAACCAAATGCAAATGCATTTGGTGCAAACTTACATGCAGCAATACTTTCATAATGAAATTTCTTAGAAAATATTAATGGAATTATAAAGAAACACCCATAAAAGGCAGTCATGATGCAACTCATTTTGATAACATTAAAGTAATAAAATTAATATGTAACTGTACTTGGACACTGAGGCTTGTACTAACTTTGTGAATCCAGATACAAGGACTTCCAACAAGAATTAAGATAAAAGTGTGTGAGCGATTTCACCCTCGTTAATACTTATTTTTTTAAACTAGTATACTTCTAATGACACAGAGTAATACTTTTTAGTTTTGCTGTTATGCCAATTCAGTACAGAAAAAGTACAGTTGTGTACACTTACCATAACTGTAGATGTTCGAATGTATTCACTGTTGCAGTCATTACATTTGGGTAATCTGCTTGCAGGTTGCCCTCAGTCGGCCTGATTAACAAAGTCTTGGGTCCTGCATCGGTTGCTGTCCCTTCTTCCATGACGCCAGGTCGTCAAGGGTATAAAACATGCAGCCGACGCCATTACATCAGTTTTTCTTGCCCCAGATGTCAGGTTCCCCCCTAATGGGAAGCAATTAAACATAAAAGCACAAAGATATACCTCCAACAAAAAAGCAAATACACCAAAAAGGCTTTTAAGCATAGTAAAGGAAAGTAGAGGTATAGCCAAAAGAAGTTAGGGGGCTGGAGGGAGGGTAACCAGGACTGCAACAGTGAATACACTCGAACATCTACATTTATGGTAAGTGCACACAACTGCACTATGTTCTTCATGTTTCACTGTTGCAGTCATTACATTTGAGTGGATTCCCAAAGCTATGGTTGGGAGGAGGAGTTTAAATAGCATTAGGACCAGCTATAAGGCCCTGCAAGACTGCAGTGACAAAGCCAGCTCTGGATTTAGAGAAAATTGGCAAATGATAATGCTTGGTGAAAGTATGTACAGAACTCCAGGTAGCAGCTTCTAGGATGTCCCTGGTAGGAACGCTTCTGAGAAAGGCTGTAGAAGTAGATGCAGCCCTGGTGGAGTGAGGTCTGATCCCCTGGGGGATAGGTTTTCCATGGTGCTTATAGCAGAAATGAATGCAATGGCTTATCCATTTAGAAATGGTTTTGAAATAGCCTTCCCCTCTGCCCCTGCAGCAAATGCTACCAGCAGTTCAGCTTTTCTTTGAGGTTTAGTCCTGTCCAAGTAGAATCTAAGTTGCCTGTGTACATCCAAGGAATGCGGATTCCGTTCCCCTTTGTTCTGTGGACTGGGAAAGAAGGTTGGCAAATGAATGGACTGATTAAGAGCCACACTGGATACCACCTTAGGCATGAAGGATGGATTGGTTCTGAGTGACACCCTGCCCGTATGAAAGATGGATGAAAGGCTCCACTGCCATAAGGGCCTGTAATTCAGATACCCTTCTAGCTGAAGTGATTGTTAAAAGGAAAGCTGTTTTCCAAGAAAGAAATTTTAAGTCTGCAGTAGCAGCTGGCTCGAAAGGAGGTAAAGTGAGTTTTTCCAATACAAAGTTAAGGTCCCAGGCTGGGGTTGCAGCTCTCCTGGGTGGTTTCATATTTTTGGCCCCACTGAGGTACTGCTAGAGCAGTGGATGAGAGAAGAGGGGAGTTTCTATGTTATAATCAGCTGAAATGGCTGAGGTGTGGATTTTAATAGAGGAAAAAGACAGGCCCTTGTGAAGCATCTCAGTTAAGTATTGTAAAATCTGAGGTAAATTGGGCACTGCTGTGCTCATCCCTTGAGACTGGTTCCAGGCACAGAATCTTTTCCATTTCTCAGCATAAGATTTTCTAGTACTAGGCCTCCTTGCCTCTAAGATGATATCCATCACAGGTTTGCTGAGGGATGGTAAGGAAGAGTTTAAGTAATTAGCCAGGCTGCAAGGTTCAGTGTTGGAAGCTGAGGGTGCAGAATCTGGTTCTCCTGCTGAGATAGCAGGGAAGGAGTCTGAGGCAGGTGCCACGGAGATAACAGTGACACACTGCGCAGGAGGGGGTACCAGTACCAATCATCCTTGGTTTCTCCTGTTTGACTTTTAGTAGTACTCTGGAGAGCAGAGGCAGAGGGGGGGAAGGCATAGACTGATAGGTTTTTGGACAGAGCATCCACTTTCCAGGCTTGTTTGTGGGGAGTCCTTGTGCAAAATTTGTCCAATTGGTAGTTCCGGGGGGAGGCAAACAGCTCTATATCTGGGCTCCCCCATTCGCTTGTCAACATGTTGAAAATCCTTGGTTCCAGTTTCCACTTGTGTGGGTCCATGAGGTTTCTGCTTAGTCTGTCTGCCAGTGTATTTAATTTTCCTGGCAGGAATTGAGCTTGTAGGTGCACTTAGTAGCTCAAGGCTGTGTTCCATAATGCCATGGCTAGTCTGCAGAGAGGGTAAGAATGTGTAACCCCCTGCTTGTTTATGTACCACATAACCGTGGTGTTGTCCGTCTTTACCATTAGTTGTCCTGGAAGAATGTAGTCCTTCAAGGCTGTCACAGCATTCTGTACAGCTAACATTTCTTTTCGAATTAAAATCTTTATGAGTTATTTGCTTTCCACAAGTAAAGCAATTATTAGCTTTTACTGGCATTGGAAAGGAGCAAGAAAAAGTTTCCCCAACGGGGTACTTTGCTTTTAGTTGAAGACTTCGGATCTGAAACTCTACAACAAAAATTTCAGGAGTCAGCCGTCCAGCACTTGCGAACTGCTTCTGCTTTGGGCACCGCACGGCAAGAAAGACTGGGGTAATGGCGTCGGCTGCATGTTTTATACCCCTGATGACCTGACATCATGGAAGAAGATACAGCAACCGACGCAGGTCCCAATACTTTGTTAATCAGGCCGACTGAGGGCAACCTGCAAGCAGATTACCCAATGTAATGACTGCAACAGTGAAACACGAAGAACATCTTCAGGAAATATATTTTTTTAAATATATACATGTGTTAACAAGGTAAGTCCAATGGACATACGTATCTCTTTTCAGAGGTGACCTGGGAGCACTTCCTGGTTAGTTAACTTACTCAGTCACACAGTAGGCAAACAGAGATTAAAGAAATCAAAGTTTGTACCCCTGGCTACAGAAAGCAGCTTGTTAACAGCTCAGCCTTAACTCTGAAAAATAAGTTATAAACACACTCATCATATAAATAATGAACATTATGAGGATTTGGGTGGCACATTACTGCAAATAGTAGCACTGCAGTGTTACAGCAAGATGTTCTCCAGTTCCAGTCTTGGTTGGATTGCCCTCTGTGCAGATTCTGCATGTCCCCCAGGCATACTCAAGGGTTTTCTCTGGGCACTCTGATTTCCTCCTGTCTTCATCTTACAAAGATATGCAGTAGGTGAACCGGCATTCTCCAAATTGTAAATGTTTGTTAATGAAGCATATGCAAATAATAGTGCACCATGTCAAAAACAGTTTTCGATATCTTAAGCCCACTGGATGCCAGGACAGGCTCTAACATCCATGCAGTCCTCTTAAATGTAAAGCAGGGTATCAAGAAATGGATGGCTGGATGGCTAGATGACAGACCTTTGTAGACTGTTGAAGGGCAAGGCTATTATGGTGTACATGATGCAATACCTTAAATTCCATCCAACATTTTTAGCAAATTTTTAGGGAAATATAATGCTTGGACATGACACTCAAAAGACACAGCACCTAAAATGTGATTTCATGCATAAGAATTATCAAACAGGTTACAAAATATAACACAAAAATTGAGAAAATGGAAACGCTTATTTATGAATATGGAAAGTGAGATATAAGCAGTGAAAATGTTTTAGTTCCTTCAGCCTTGTATACGGGTCAGGCATACTTTTATCAGCTCAAAGAGAAGTTGTGAAAATAATTAATAAATAACTGAAGGAATTTACCTGGGAAGGAAAGAGGGCATGAGTTAAGTGGGATACGCTGATCCTTCCAATAGGACAAGGTGATTTAGGTTTATCTGATTTGAAGAGATATTTTAGAGCTACACAGTTAAGGCTCATACACATACACACAAGCAGAAGGTTACAATTCAAAGTGGAAAGGGATGATGATGAAGCAAGGGGGAAGTTCAAGAAAGAGAGAGAGAGAACAAGATTTTGGCTGCAGATCCTTAAAGGACAGCAATGGGATTCCAGTATTAAATGCTCGACTTTTCTGTCCTTTCTCCCTTTTTACTGTCCCTGCTATGAATAAACACCAATACAACATTTAAAATATTTTAAATCAACTGTTTCTCTCCACTAGAACAGTACCTTACTGTACTGTGGTAGTTTCACTTTCAAAAAACTTTGATACCATCCTGGAAAAGCTTGCTGCAGTCTCCAATTCACTGATGTCATCAAAGCCAATGAATAAAAGTAGTCTTCTGGGCAATTCCCTCCCCAACTGACAACACCATGACCGTCCTAAAAACCCACCCAGGCTGTGATGTCATAGCTCTCTGGTCCTTCCCCTATCCATACAGAAAGTAAAGGCTAGAACAAGGAAACAGTACATGAGTCTAGTCTCCTGCTGTGAGCTGTCACAGCTCAAATTAGCCTTAGTACTTTGGCAGCTAGGGAAGTTAGGTGTGAAAGGGGATGAGAGATGAGTCAAACTAGTAGAATTCAGGCTTCACAAAAGACTGCAATTTAGCTAGTCTAAAAAGAAGCAGCAGTAAAAAGCATTTTGAAAGTCTGTTCTGTGGTATTTGCACTGTTTGTGTTTTAAGTAGTCATTGGCATGAAATGTTACTTAAAACTGACTGACTGAAAGACAGCAGTGCATGCATGTAAAATCAATACAGTGACAGGAGCTTTAGGAAGAAAGAGGCCTGTATGATATAATTTTTTTTTACAGGTAAGCACTGCATTGTGGGATACCTACAAGCACAGTAAAAAATCAGAATTACTTCAAGACTCCATGTGGTCAGACTCAGAAATTACGTATAAAAATATTTAAAAACCTGTAAATAGTCCCAGAGTGGTGTTAAAATGTAGGAAACACCAAACCATGATGAGTAAACATGTTTTTTTAGTCCGTGGTTACAGTTCTCCTTTACGGAGAATAATAAAGTCATACAGAATATTATACTCAAAAGTGGCAGAAAGCATTCTAAGAACTAATCTAATACGAGAATGGAGAAAGGAGATTTTGCCAATAGGGATCACTGCAAGTAGGGTACAGAAAACAAACAAGAGCGGGGTATGAATTTACTGGAGAAACCTGGGAAAGGAACCAAGATATTAGGAGCAAATAACTCAAGCAGGAAAGGTAATAAGAGTTGGAGAATGCAAAGAAGATATTTGGATGTCAGGCTACAGTCTGCCTTCCCTACCAGGGCTTGACCTCACAGTACAGACAAAGAGAAACAGATAGGAGAATTTTAAATGAAAGACCTGCTCTGGTAGACATTTTAGTTGAACCTAGAATAGAAGCAGCTGTTTAAAAAGAGATAATTAGTATGGCATATAAAATATTGCATGATAACTACAAGAAATCAGAAGAGGTTAGGAAGACCGACTGGAAAAGTAATTTAGAAGAAAACAATGGTAAGTCATACGTACGGCTCCCTATGCTATCAAGTCCAGAAGGTTTAGGATCTTTGCTTGGAAATGTTTGCACAGATATTTTTATACTCTCAAGCAGACCAATACATTTTTCCTCAGGGAGACAGCAAATGTTGGAGGTTTGATGGAGAAGAAAGAGATAACTGGGAACATATATTTTAGGAGTATAATGAGAAGGTCGATTTTAAAAATTCCTTACAGAGTACACTGTCAGAAATACTGGGTGACCAAATGGCTGTAAGAAAGGAAGTTATTCATTTGAACGGGGATACAGGACCTGAACTGCCTAGACAGTAAGGCCTTATTAAGTTTAATTCTGTTGGCTGCCAAAAAAAGCAATTACTAGAAAATGGAAATCAAAGCGTCCAACAACTGTATATGAAGTACTGAATAAATAAAAAAGAGATAAAAGAACTTGAAGAGAGTTTTTTTATAAAAGGGAAGGAGCAAATTACAAAGAAGAAAATTAAAATTGTGGGAAAATACATGCATAATAATGTTAAGCAGGAAGAGTGAGGTTTAAGGGAAGGCAGAAATTCAGCAACTTTTTGTAATGTTGGACTGATGATAGTAGCAAAGAAAATGTGTGTGTTGGATATTATATTTAAATAGAAAAATGTTACAGTGCTTTGCTTTCTTTACTGTTAATGTATACTTGCCTATTCTTTTAAGTGGTAATTTAACAAAGGTGTTAAAAAAAGAATTAGCAAACAGGTTACTGCTGAAGTTGTGTGGGCATTTCATCAATAGTGGGATTATTTTTTTTTGTTTTTTTTCATACTTTCACAGAGCAAAAGCTGTCATTACTATGAACAGTTTATGGTTTTAGTTCTGATGTAAGGCCAACTTAATGCAGCTATGTTTTACCCACCCTGAAATGAAGACATATGCCCATTCTAAACACACACTTAACATTATGTAACTTAAAAAACATGTTTTGCCTCATTATCTTTAGATTCAGGAATTCCCATATTACTGTTTTACCATTTTATTGAAATATGCAAACATCCCCAACCTTGTAAAACTCGGAAGTTGATATATTAAGAAAGGTATTTGCAGGGGCTTACTTCCCAATTCACACAGGGTCATTAATTTTATTTACAAATGCATTTTAACAAAACGGTCCAGTGGTAAATCAAGACTCACCAAATAGAACCACAGGTCTACATTTGCTATCTACACATGCATAGAGACATAAATTGATGATGAATAGCAAAAAACAGATACATTTTGCAAAAGAGTGTACATTTTAAGTTTAAAAGAAGCAATACAGAAGTCTATCTTTGAAAGTGTATGGCTATTTCCAGCATTAGGTTTTCTGTCTGGCACAGCACAGTGAAATAAAATGTAAAACAAAAAAAAGATAAATATACATTTTATTTTGATGCTATGTCGGCGCACTATATAAATGCTGTGGATATATTCTTTAACTCACCAGGAGCAGAAGTCATACAGTTATTCTTCACATAAACAAACAATGGAGTTTTATTATGGCAATCAAACCTACAATGGGCTATCTTGAGAAGTAAATGTTTAAATTATATTTAAATAATTATGACCACCCCCTTCCCAACACACATGCAAAGAAGGAACTGAAACAGTCATTTCTACAAAAAAAAAAAAAAAAAAATCAAAGGAGAAAAATGTTTTACTATTCTGGAGTTAGGGGCAACAATAACTCATTCCACATTTAGTGGTAGTTGTTTTTTTGTAACACAGAAGGAATAAGTCTAATGACATTATACTTCAAAATATTATAAATGTATATGCATACACGTGTGTGTATATTTTCATTCAGTTATTCCTAAAGTCAAGGTATGCAACAGCCCCATCTGTTCAGCTTTAGTTTAAACCTTTCTGCATGAGAGATGAACTTAATATATGTTTGTGCATGCACACACACACTTCAAGTACAGAAATAATGGAAACTATAAAGCTGACATCATGAAACATGCTTCTTAGCACCTAATCTCTTCTATTCACTCAGTGCAATCTATGAAAAATTTGAGCTGTTCTGTACATCTTTACACTTGGAATTACAATCGTGTAGTAGACACCAGAGTGTGAAAAGCACGACTCTCTGAGAAATAATGTCTTAGGTGTTCTCCTGTCTGTATTACTAAAATGCAAGTGGCACTAAAGATGGAATGAACTACTCTTACACATCTGGCTTGTTTTTGAACTGTCACAGTGCCCTGACCCACATTACCTTTTCATTGATGGTCACTGTGGTCAGCATATACATCACCTTTCTTCATCGGGGTCAAGCACAACTCATTATCACTTTCACTTCTGGTAGCCCTTTACAATATCTGAGTCATGGTAATCAAACAGCCAAGCCTCTCTCAACCTACAGTGGCACTTCTCTCCTTAACATGTTTACAGTTCTTGGAGACAGCAGAGACGTTTTGGTGAGAAGTACAAGCAGCTGGTAAACACTATTCATCTGCTCCTAAAACAGAAGAAATAAAGTGCAGTCTTGTCTGTGGTTAGCACTAATATGGATGCTCATGTTGCCCTATATTGCACACAGGAGTGGTTCTAAACAAAGAGACAGGAGATGTTTTGTTTTGATACATTTCTTGCACACAAAATAAAGTTCCAGATATATCCTCCAGTACTGCCATCATTTCAAGTTTTATACAACTCACACAGGTTCAGACCTAGAAGTCAATAGACCAGGGGGCTGCGAAGGTGCCTCAAGTGAGTCACTGGTAAACTTGACAGTGTAGTCCAAGACATCAGCCATATCTTCTGTGTCTTTTTCTTTGCATTTTTTGGAATTATGCCGGTGGAATCTGGGGAATGTGAAGACACGGAGGGAACTGAAACTAAGAACACCATATGAGTGGCTAGGACTTCGGCAATGTGTTTAAAGGTCTTCCTTCAAAATTTAGCACAATCAGGACAATTACAGAGGTCATGCTGAGGTCCAAACACAATAGACACAATTAGTGAAAATCTTTATGCAGGATTTGCTTCCCACACTTCAAGCAATTGTTAAGAAAAAAATGGGGTGCTTATATGACTAGAAGGCAGAAGAAACTCTGGAAAAAATGAGTTGACAGATGGACTGCGAGTGTACTATATACACAGGGAAGCACACAGGACTGCAGAGCTAGAAAGGACTGAAGATAGTGCCGACAGATGACCTTCTTGTACTCTGACATCTAGACATCAATCCTTGGATGTTAGTTGGCTAGGGATGATATAAAGATTCTGGGAATTGGGCCAGTCATAGGCTTCTGCATGGCATGAAGACCCAATTAGTACTGCAACACTGGCTATGAAGAACATCTGCCCTGATCTCCACAACGCTGATGTCCATCAAAGTCTCTTATTGTGTCCATGTCCCTTATACTGCATGTCGTAAGCAATGCCCCCATCCCAAGGTAGACATGTCTGTAATGACTGTGGCTAAAGGTAGTAAATTGGAAAAAAGGGGATTCCTTTGTTATAGCTCACTAGGTACAACTGCCACTGTAGATGTCTTTGGCAGATTTTTGTTAACTGAATAAACTGATCCATGGGTTCCTCCAGCTCAAGCCACTGGACAGGGAGGGTCCACTAGAGAACTCTCATGTGGAACCTTGCTTATGGGAGATCGTGAATTGTACCTGTCAAGAGCCAAAGTACCTTGGACTACATTGGTGAATGACAGGATAACAGGAGACTGACTGCAGACTACAAATAAATTATTTTGTCTTCTGGCAGTTTGATCAACTTGCGAATACTATTCAGTAGACAGCCTAAGATGACAAGATTTCATAAAGACCAACAGGAGCTTTGCAATGTTTCAGATTTCCCCAGGAACAGACAAAGATGAAGTAAGTAGCTTGCAGCATGTAATGATGACCAACTCATTGCAGATACAAAAAGCCATTTATCTATCCACATAAGTAAATTACAGTCCTTTAAGTAAAACTTACCACAGCAGTAGATGTTCGAATGATCAAGACAGTAGTAGCCTTAGCTATATGGGTTATATCCTGCAAGGATATAACATCCAGCCAGCTTACAAAGCTTCAAGGCACATTCCACACACCCAATCCATTAGTCGGCTTGAGCTGAGCTGACTCAAAAAGATAAATTTGAATACCAAGCTCTTCAGAGCTTCCATGCCAACAGAGATAGAGAGGCTGAGGCCAGATGAGACAATGTTAGGAACAGCAAAACAAGTGCTGATGTCCAAGATGGCTGCACACCGAGGAACAATTTAATTTCAAATCTCCCAGTGTGAAAAAAGTTCAGTAGAGGCAGCCATCGAATTTGTCTTTTTGGGTAAATTTCAGTTACTGACTAGTAAGCGCACTGCTTGCATGCCAGCAAAGAAGAAATTTAGAAAACCTGAAAGAAAATCAAAGTACATCTTGCCAATAGGGATGACTGCAATTAGGAGGACGGATAATAGGCAAGAGGGGGACTGAAATTTAATGAAGAACCTAGCAAAGGAACCGAGGTATTTGGAGCAAATAATAATAGAGGGAAAGGTAACATAATGAAAAGAGGCCAAGAACTCATTTAGACTGCAGACTAGAGATTGCCTGTACTCTATCAATCCTTGTTAGGGAAGGCAAACAGAAAGGAATATGGGGAACCTACATGAAAGACCAGAACTGGTACAGTTTTTAGTAGAATCTAGAATACAAGCTGCTGTTAAAAAGGGGATAGTTAATAAGCCATATAAAATATTGCATGATAACAATAGGAAACAATCAGAGGAGGTTACAAAGGATTGGGAATAGAGACTGAATAAGCAATTCATAAAGAAACAATGGGAGGATATATGCATGGCTTCCAAATTTGCAACAACGTCTAGAAGATTTAGGATGTTTGCTTGGAAGTGTTTGCAAAGGTATTTTCATACCCCAAGCAGACTCCAAATCATTTTTCCTCAAGTAGATTGGAAATGTTGAAGGTGTAATGGGGAAGAAAGAGGTAATTGGGAACATATTTTTGGGTGTATAATGAGTTCGTAGGCTTTAAATATTCCCTGCAGAGTACTCGGTCAGAATTACTGGGTGAGCAAATGGGTGTAACCAAGGAAATTATTTTTTGAGCTATGATACAGAATTGGAATTGCCCAGACATAGGAAACCCTTGATAAGTTTAATTCTGGTGGCTGCCAAAAAAGCAATTACTAGAAAATGGAAATCAAAGTCTAAACCAACTGTACTAGAAGAAGTGAATATAGTAACAGAGATAAAAGCAACTGGAGGTAGGATCTTTAGAAAAAGGTAGCACACAATTACATAGAAAAAATGGGACTTGTGGGAACAATACACAGAATAATGTTTTTGAGGAGGAATGATATTTAAGGGAAGGCAGGAACTGAATGAGCTCTATGTTTGATAATAACTGGATAGATAAGTGATGTATAACAGTTACAAATGAAAATGTCAATATGGACTGTTTTCATTTATATAAATGTATGACTGTCTATGTCATAAGTGATAATTTAATAAAGATGTTTTGTTTCTTGTTTAAAAGAAAAAAAAAGAATGCCTGAAGCTCAGATGAAGAGGGATTTGATAATAAGCATCTTTTAAATCTAGTGTTACCAGGAAACTTAAATGAAGAGGTGATATCAGGGTTGTGAAGAGGCATTTTGAACTTGAGCACAATCACAAAACAAGTTTAGGAAAGAAAGATCCAGAACTGGTCTCCAGGTATCTTTTTTCTTTGGCACTATAAACATCCTTGAATGAAAACCTTTCCCAACCTGGAGAAGAGGATTTGGTTCTATCATTCCTAGGGACAGAGGGGAGCAGAAGTATCTGCCTTTGTGGTTGAGGAATTGCACCCTGGAAAGGAGGTACTTCTTCGTACTACCATCTACAACCTTGATGAATGATCCTTAAAACTCATACGCCTGAAACTATCTATTGCCAAAGAGAAAAGCAGAGATTAAGAAAGGTGGTTGCCAGAGGTGGAGGGAGTGGGACACGACAAGGTCCCTTAAATAGTTATCCTGACTTTTTGGACTGTCCATGGTTTTGGGGATCTTGAATTCTTTTTGGACCCCCCTCCATTTCTTCACATCTGTTTATCCTCATTTTGGTAAGACACACCAATTTGTTTTTAACTAAAACTGGATGAAGGATTAGAAAATCCCTTAGAAAGTTTGGTAAAGGAGGGCTGAAAAACCTTGAGAGATTCCCTGAATCAACTTGCCCTTTTCGTCACACTTGTATAACCTCTTGATAGAGATTGTTTTTTGGTTTCTCTGCTGCCAGAATTTAAAAATTTCATTTTTCACATCATCTGGGAGATTCTGAGAATGCATCCTCGCAAACCTCCTCAAAACTGTACCAGCGACCAGAGCCCTGAACGAAGCATCAACCAAGACACACACACACACACAGAAACACACACACACAGAAACACACACACTAAACAATGAGCTGTGACTTGTAACATCTAAGGTAGATTTTTCCTCACAAGTAGACGCTGCAGATAAAACATTTCCCAAACTTTCACAATTAGCATAAACTAACATATGAACCGGACAATTCAAAATTCTGAAAAATCAAAGTTGCAGAAGCATACACTTTCCTGCCAATACTTATCAATTATTTTCCCATCCTTGGCAGAAAGAAAATTGGAATTAACCAACTGTTTAGCAGCAGTATGATTAACTAAAGCTATAGCTGCTGGGTCAGGTTTGGGATGAGTGTTTTTTGTTTGTGTCTTTCGGCTTTTCCTGGTTACGGGTCGCCACAGCGGGACTCCAGTCTGCTAATGATTGGCAGTAGATTTTTACGTGCCAAGTTTCCAGCCCTGACGCACAACCTTCAACGAAGGTACGCCCATTCACACATGTCTACACACAGAAGACGCTCTAGCTGAGAATTGAACAGGACAACGTCTTACTGTGAGTCAACAACGCTACCGCAGCATCTTTAGGATGAGTGTATAAAAACTGAGGAACTTTATAGAGTCTATCTACCTTTTTAGTGGCAGTAGCCAGACTATTAGGAAAACTGCTGACAGTGACATACACATCCACCAAGGCGGAGAGAACTGGAGGAACTGGTGCAGGTTCTGGAAATTCCTTCTGTAACTGATCATAATATTTGTTGAGGGACTGAGAAAAGTACAGTTGTGTACACTTACCATAAATGTAGATGTTCGAGTGTATTCACTGTTGCAGTCATTACACTTGGGTTATCCTGCTGGCAGGCTACCCTCAGTCGGCCTGAATTCCAAAGTCTAGGTCCGGCGTCAGATGCTGTCGCCTCTTCCCTGACGTCAGTGCGCCAGGGGTATAAAAGATGCAACCAATGCCATTTTCTACAGTTTTTCTTGCCCCAGATGTCAGGTGCCCCCAAAAGGGTAGGCTAAAAACATGCCAATAAAACATGCATGCATCAAAATATATAATACCTTCATCTACAAGCAAATACACCACATAGATTGCATAGATTAGAGAAGTGGAGATAAGTTGCAGCAAATTTATGGGGGATGGTGGGTGGGTAACCTGGACTGCAACAGTGAATACACTCGAACATCTACATTTATGGTAAGTGTACACAACTGTACTATGTTCTTCGTGTTTCACTGTTGCAGTCATTACACTTGGGTTGAATCCCAAAGCTATGGTTGGGAGGCTGGAGCTAAATTGCATTAGGAGCGGCTATGAGGCCCTGCAGAACTGCAGTGGCAAAGCCTGCCCTGGATTTAGAGTACAGTGGTAAATGATAGTGCTTTGTAAAGGTGTGCACTGAACTCCAGGTAGCAGCCTCTAAAATGTCTTTGGTTGGTACTCCCCTGAGGATGGCTGTTGAAGTGGCTGCTGCTCTGGTCAAATGTGGCCTAATGCCCTTAGGCACTGGCTTGCTATGTTGTGAATAGCAGAAACGAATACAGTGGCCTATCCACTTTGAAATAGTCTGCTTTGAGATAGCCTTTCCTTGTAATCCTGCAGCATATGCCACTAGTAGTTGCTCTGTCTTTCTGAAAGCTTTGGTTCTGTTCAAGTAGAATCGTAGCTGTCTGTGTATGTCCAAAGAATGCAGAATTCTCTCCCCCTTATTCTGTGGTTTTGGATAAAAAGTAGGCAGATGAATAGTTTGGTTAAGGGCCACACTGGACACTACCTTAGGCATAAATGTCGGGTTTGTCCTCAGAGAAACGCTGTCTGGATAAAAAATGAAAAAAGGTTCCACAGCCATGAGTGCCTGTAGCTCTGAGACTCGTCTTCCAGAGGTTATTGCTAAGAGCAAAGCTGTTTTCCAACATAAAAACTTTATATCAGCTGTAGTGGCTGGCTCAAAAGGAGGCAGGGTGAGTTTTTCCAAAACATAACTGAGGTCCCATGCAGGTATTGGCGATCTCCTTGGAGGCCTTAAGTTTTTGGCTCCTCTGAGGTACTGCCTTAACAAGGGATGAGAAAAGATTGGTGGCTCTGTATTGTAATGAGCCAAAATGGCAGGCGCATGAATTTTAATTGATGAAAAGGATAGGCCTTTGTCCAGCATCTCAGTTAAGTATTGCAAAATCTGAGGAATATTTGGTACAGCTGTGTCAATTCCTTGTGCCTGGTTCCAAGCACAGAATCTCTTCCATTTTCCAGCGTAAGATTTTCTGGTACTAGGCCTTCTGGCCTCCAAAATGACATCCATTACAGCTTTAGTGAGAGGCGCATTTTGTATGACTAAATGATCCGCCATGCTGCCAGATTTAAGGTCGTTAGTTGGCTGTGCAGGATCTGATTGTTTTGCTGGGATAGTAGATGAGGTATCTGAGGCAAGGTCCAAGCCGGGCATTGAGACAAGTTCCTTAGGATTGGATACCAGTGCTGGCGGGGCCAGTATGGGGCAATCAGTATCATCTTTGGCTTCTCTTGTCTGACCTTTAGGAGTACCTTGGGGAGGAGAGACAGTGGATGAAAGGCATATACTGCTAAGCTTTCCCAGCTGAAAGATAGAGCGTCCACTTTCCATGCTTGTCTGCGATAAGTCCTTGTGCAGAATCTCTTTAGTTGGTAGTTGTGAGGAGAGGCAAATAGATCTATATCCGGGCATCCCCATTTCCTTGTTATCATGCTGAAGACTTGTGGATCCAATTTCCACTCGTGGGGATCCATGAGGTTTCTGCTGAGTTTGTCTGCCAGAATATTTATCTTTCCTGGCAGGAATTGTGCCTGAAGGTGTACTTGGTAAGTCAATGCTGTGTCCCACAAAGTCATGGCTAGTCTGCAAAGGGAGTACGAATGAGTGCCTCCCTGCTTGTTTATATACCACATGACCATGGTGTTGTCTGTCTTTATCAGTAGGAACAATACTAAGATCTAAGCCTGCAGTTCCTTGTTTGTTTATTAGCTTATCCATTTCATTTGGTAAGACATATATAAGTATATAATGTATATCTTTTTTAGGGCCTTGAATTTTTAGTAAATGAAGCCTATTAATGTGGAATTTTATTAGAATTAATACCTAATAGCTAGCAACACGTAGTAACATCATTTCATATTACAGGTTGTGATGTTTTATACATATTTCTAAGTTCCCATGGTTTTTAAGTTTAATTAGAATGGAATGCTAATTTTCATGATTGGTCTACGTTAATTGGTTGTATGTATTTAAACAGCAGTGTAAAGTCATCCCACTGTTTGTTTGTCTGAGGAAGGTGAATTATTTAACTTGCCGAAAGCGCTAACATATACTGGAAAAATAAATTTGTGGAACTATCAGCTTCTCTCATTGTGTCTCAATCGCCTTCAGCATTTTTCAGTGGTTTGTGGATTTTTCGTTTCGTTTTTTTATCAGTAGTTGTCCCGGATGAAGTAGGTCCTTGAAGGCTGTCAGGGCATTCTAAACAGCTAGCATCTCTTTTTGATTGATAAGTAGATGCATTTGGTTTGCGGGCCATGTGCCTTGAATACATCTTCCTGCCATGTGGGCCCCCCAGGCATAATCTGATGCATCCGTTGTTAATGTCTGCCTGGCTGGGGGTAAAGTGAATGGCTGTTCCTTGTTCTGGTGACAAGCGTTCGCCCACCAACGAAACTCCTGTTGCAGGCAGGGAATGAGGGTAATTATTGTTTCGAGGCTGTGGCAATGTTGAGTCCAAACACTTTTTAGGTACCACTGAAGTTTCCTCATATGCAGTCTCGCATATGGAATTAGTAGAATGCAGGATGCCATGAAGCCCAAAGCCTGTAGAATTTTTCTTGCAGATAACTGGGCCTTTGTTGCCAACAGGGTGAAATAGGTAGTCAGTTGCCTTTGTTTGTCTGGCGTGAGATAAGCCATCTGGGCAGTTGTATTTAAGCTTGCACTCAGGAATATTATCTCTTGAGAGGGTACTAGTTTTGATTTCTTTTCGTTGACTGTGTACCCTAGGCTTGTTAGAAATCTTTTTACAAACGCCAGATGCTGTAGTAGAATGTCCTTGTTCTCTGCTTGAATGAGGCAGTTGTCCAAGTAAGGATATATTTGTATTCCTCTTTGGCTGCAGAATGCAATTACTGGTGTCAGGCATTTTGTGAAGACCCTGGGTGCAGTAGATAAGCCAAAGGGCTGTGCAGAGAATTGGTAGTGCATTGAGCCAGCTTTGAATTTGAGGTATCTTCTGTATGTTTGTCCGATTGGGACATGCAGGTATGCCTCTTTTAGGTCTAAAGTCACAAGCCAAGCCTTCTTGCCCAGCATGGGCAGAAGTTGCTGTAGAGTCAACATTTTGAATTTTGGTATATCCAGAAATGTGTTTAGAATAGATAGGTCCAGTATTGGTCTCCAGGTCTTGTCCTTTCTTGGTACCAAGAACAGCCTTGAATAAAATCCTTGTCCCTGATCTTGCTCTGGTACTTGTTGAATGGCCCTCATGTCCATGAGGGATGAGACTTGCTTTTGTGCCTCTGCCCATTGATGTTTTGGCAGTTCTGGCCAACCGTTTGTCCTTGGCAGGGTATGGAAGTGAAACTTGTAGCCTTGTGACACTATGTCTAGGACCCATTTGTCCTGGTTATCATGTGCCAGTTTTGAGAAAAAAGTGCTAGTTTTCCCCCTAAAGGTGCTGCCAGAAGATAAGTGCTTGGTGCAGGCAGGGGGAAGTCATTGGGACTGTTTCCTGTATGGCTGTGATTTGTCTTCTCCACTTTTGGAGGTAGAAGCACCCCATTGTTTAGTCCTGTACGGACCTTGGGGCTGGATCTGCCTCTTGGGCATCTGTATTCAGCCCCTTTGTGGTCTGTCTGACCCTGGAAACGACCAAGTCTTTGTAGGCCAGTGTCTGCTAAATCTTGGAGGCTGAACCTGTAAGGAATCCTTAACCGTTTGCATAGCTTTAGCTTTGTCCTCCATTTTCTTTAACACCAAACAAAGTATCATGCTGTAATGGGGCATCTAATAATTTTGCTTTGACATGATCAGGCAGACTTTGTTCCTTTAACCAAGCATACCTCCTGATGACAGAACTCGTAACAGTGGCTCTGCAGGAGGCCTCCAAAGAATCAAAACCACATTGCAAAGTATGCTTTCCAACTTGTTCAGCTGCATGCAATAAATCCTGCATTTCTTTGTTTTCTGCACATTCAGAATTTTTCAACATTTTCTGTTTAAGCAGTGACATAATATATTGCTGATATTTGAGCATATGAAACTGACAATTTAAAGCCCTTATAGCCAAGGTAGCGGAAGTGTAAATCTTTTTTCCCCATCTGTCCAATGCCCTAGAATCCCTGTGAGAGGGGGTAGGGTTTTTTGCAGCGGAAGCCTTGACCCCTTTGGGACCCTGAGAGATAGTTTCTGGGTCAGCAGCAGGGTTTTTGAAAAGGAATTTATGAGAGTCAGGAACCCTGTAGTACCTGTCCGGCTTAACAGGAGCTGGAGGTAAGGAGTCAGGGGTCAGACTGGACTCTGAAAATACATCATCAATGTCTAACGGGTCAGCAGCAGGGTTTTTGAAAAGGAATTTATGAGAGTCAGGAACCCTGTAGTACCTGTCCGGCTTAACAGGAGCTGGAGGTAAGGAGTCAGGGGTCAGACTGGACTCTGAAAATACATCATCAATGTCTAACACAGGTAGAATAGCTAGGGGCCTGTGTTGTGGTAGTAAAAGGAAGTCTCTGAGCCTTTTCTTAGATTCTAAAAAACCTTGGTTCTCCCAATGGAAATGCTCCCTCATGGTATGCAAGGTTTCCCCAAAAGAGTAATCCTCAGGAGGAGAGGCTGAAAGGATAGATTCTTCAGCATCAGAATCCTCATAGGGAGGAAGAGAGTATTCCTGATCAGAAGAGGAATCAGATGAAATGGAAACCTGATCTGAAGATTCATGTTCTGTCTCTTGCCTAGGCCTTTTATCAGGTGGGGGATGGGAACCCCTGATCAAAGCAATTAAGTCTTCGGCCATTTTGAGCATCTGTTTTTTGGGCATGGAGGCCTGTCCATGACACTGTTGTTCTTGTTTCTTTGTCTTTAAGGGTGCTTTAGTCTTTGCCTTTGAAGCTGAAGTCATTTTAATGTATAATTGAGTTGGTCTGAAAACACCCTCAGAAGCCGATGCCTGTTCAGCGGCTCCGGGCCCATCTGAGGGAATAGTTTCCGAAAGTCCAATATCTTGAGCTTCCAGCGGCCTAGGCGACTTTACATGGGAATCGGTAGCTGCCTGTGGGTCTAATTTAGCGGGCATCAGGGGCTGCGAAGGCGCCTCACTGAGAACTGGCGAATGGCTTAGAAGAAGCCTCGTCATCGGTTTTGGACCTCGGATGCCTGTCCTTTTCTTTTTCTTTGCGTTTCTTGTGAATTCCGGTAGTCGGATGGCTATCCGACGACACTGTATAATTAAATCTTCTACCAAAATAGTGTAATGCAAAATCGTACCAAAGCTTAATAGTGTGTTGGTTAAATCTAGCACAAAACAGACAACTAGCAACGTCGTGGTCAGGGCCTAGGCAAGGAATACAGTAAGAATGAAAGTCCTTATGAGGTTATTTGCTTCCCACAAGAAATACAATTATTAACTTTTTCTGACATCGGTCTGGAGCAAGAAAAAAAGTTTCCCAACGGGGTACTTAGCTTTAAATGAAGACTTCGGATCTGAAATTCGAACACGAAAATCTCAGGAGTCGGCCGACTGGCACTTGCGAACTGCTTATGCTTCGGGCACCGCGCGGCAAGAAAGCCTGAAGAAAATGGTGTCGGCTGCATCTTTTATACACCTGACGCACTGACATCAGGGAAGAGGCAACAGCAACCGACGCTGGACCTAGACTTTGGAATTCAGGCTGACTGAGGGTAGCCTGCCAGCAGGATAACCCAAGTGTAATGACTGCAACAGTGAAACACGAAGAACATCTTCAGTGTTTTCCCACTGAAAATACTGGCACATTCTGGAAATAGTATAAAAAGAAAGAGAAACCCTACAAACTGAGTCAGAAACTGAGCTGCTCTCTGAGTCTGAACCTGAAAACTGAGGATTAAAAACAAAGGGTTTCTGTCCATTCACCTTCCTTTCCAGAT
Organism: Protopterus annectens; assembly: GCF_019279795.1. NCBI lineage: Eukaryota > Metazoa > Chordata > Ceratodontiformes > Protopteridae > Protopterus > Protopterus annectens. Next base: position 1,451,370,715 of record NC_056735.1, read on the forward strand.
CCTGAATCTTGACTCTCTTCAGGAAAATATGCATCCCTCTTTCTTATCAGAAACCTCCATATAAGGATCAATAGCCAGAATTCAACCCTAACCCTGACCCAGACCCAGTAAACTACTCCTTTTCAAGGAAATTTGAGGAGGAGTAGATGCAGGTTTAGTTTTCTGCTTCTCCTTCACAGCAGAAATGGGGCCAACAGCATTAACAGTAGTATCAGCTTCCACAGGGATGGGCACAACATTCCAACCAAGCAAAGTGGCTCTCCCTTGCCCACTGAGGAGACCCCAAAAGCCGCAGATGATGTGGCTAACCCCCCTGGTCCACAGTGGCTGTAGGTACTTCACCAGATGGATCTGGAGTAAAAGATGACTGGTCTGAGGAGCAAGTTTTGGCCACAGCAGAGTCGCCCTCCTGCAGATGAGGCAAACTGCTAGCCTTCTGTGGTGGCAAAGGCTGTTTGCTCAACCTTTTAGTTTTGTGGCTGGAAGAAACAACCTACCATGCAGCTGGTACCAAAAATGGTGCCTCTTTCCTAGGGAAAATAAGCAGCAAAAGCCAGTAAAAATTTAAAGTCTTTAAATTCACTTTTTCACTCAAAAGCACAGTAAAAAGCCCTTTAAAACACATTACCAGCTCCACAAAGTAAAATAAACAATTTCTCCACAGAAAATAAAAATGTTTTTCAACTACATTACACAACTTTTAAACAGACACGGAAAACCTGCTCTACTGTCTAAAAGTACAGTTAAGTCTTGTGACAGCCCTTTAAAACACAAACTCCTGAAAAATAACTTTCCTAAGCAAGAAACTACAATAAAACAATACACTTTAATGTGGAAGGCTTCTCCTCAAAGGGAACTTATCTGTTCAGCAAATGAACAGCACAAGTAGATCATCAATTCTCAAAAGCTGGCAGAGGAGCACTTTCTTCAATGTCAGGAAAGTTCCGAAGGGTTTGGCATAGAAACTTGTATTTTTAGTCAATTGAAGCTAATGGCTTAGGCACATGGAAGGTGCCCTGAAGGTTTGGAAGCAGGCTATAACCCATGCAGCTAATGCTATACTGCAGCTGTGATCAATATGATGAACACAGACTTTGATTCCCAACAGTTTCATGTAAGCTGTAGCCATTTCCATATACTTGGCAGACACCCAAGGGAGGCTGTCATGAGACTAAATGGCAGGGCCTGAACTGATAACTGGTTCTTAACTGGAAGTGCAGAATTTCCTGGAAGTCTTGGCCATCTCTATATACAGGAAGGCATCCTGAAGATCTATGCAGCATATCCAATTTCCCTCCTGCAGACAAGGAAAAACTGCCTGCATTGTCACCATCCAGAACATTTTTTTTTTCAAACTGGTTTAGGCCACTAAAACCCACAAAAGAAAGGAGTATCTTTGCCTTCAAAGGAACTAAAAAAAAATCTGAAATAAATCCTGGATCCTATCTGGGCTGCTGGGAGCTCTTAAATGGCTCTTTTTTCTAGAAGGCTACATACCATTAGAGGTGGAATATCTGGTGGGGGAGAGCAGCTGAGTGCTTTCAAAAAGGGTATTGTACAGCTTCTGGACATTATATCACTGACCAATCTATCTCGTGTGATGGCCAGCCACATATCTAGATGCGATCATCAGCCCAACTGCCTTCAGAGTTGACAGGCAGGTTCTTAGGGGTGCTGTTGCTGCTTCCAAAGAGAAGAGCCATGGAACCCCCCCCCCAAGTCTGTGGTCTACCTCTGGAGTAGTATCCACTAGAAGTCCATGCATCCAAGTTAGCTTCTAACAGAACTCTGTACATAAAATTGGGACTTTCACATATTTTGGGCACCCCATTTGGTTTTCTAAAAAGTATCTTTGTGGGGCAGAAAATGTGACCACCAACTGCTAAGAAACTTTTACATTCTTGTAACAAGTATACAGCAAGAACATTTTGATTTATTACCCACTATATGCTCAGGCTGAAGGATCTGGATCCACTGTTTGAAATGGCAAATAAAATATGGAGAAGAGAGAAGTGAGACACATGCTTTGGTTCTGTGGAATCCAGTCTTTCCATGATCTGGTCCATCTCCTTCAAAGTGAAGTTTAAGTTTAAGACTGAACATTACAAGTAATCAAAAAAAAAATTCTGGCCACAGCAATTTATTTCAGCTTGGTTCACATGTACACATACACACACACACCACAAAGCCACATCAATGATAAGCTACTTGCAGAGATACTATTTCCATATGGCACACACATCACATTCCTTGATAAACCATATATATAACCATTTAACTGTGATCAAATAATTGCAATGTTCCTAGTCCTCGCATGCAGTTGTTTCCCTACTCCCATCATCAAAATAACTTTCTGACCAGGTATACCTCTGATATGTGACTGCAATGAAGTTAAAGAAAAAAAAAATCCGGACATAGTACTGTATTACTGCCTGCTTCAGACACACACACGTATTCAGCCCAAGATAAACAAACAATCAGTTGCTTTCCCACCCAGGCTGCCTCCCTGTCCCCTCAAAAATAACCACTTTGGACTGGGTACATCTCTTGCATTTAATTGTGATCAACTGAAAAAAATAATAGCCACAGTAATTTATTTCAGCTTGCTCTAATCAGACATATGTACTGTCACCACTTGACAAGCCATGCCTTTGACTGTTAACTGTAATCAAGACTATAAGGCTTTTGCACACAGATGGTGTCTCCATCTCTAAGGTGTCAATTTTCTAAATGGGCACACCTCTGTTATCTGAATGAGATCAGGTGAAAGAAAAACATTGGCTACAACAATGTGTTTAACTATTCCTCTCAGGCCACATTAGTTACCATTTAACTCCGTTTGGCTTACTGCAGGTTCCCCCTGGTCGACCGCGTGGTGTGCTGCCTCTTTAAAGCCTAGTGCTCCTCATCGGGTGTCCCCTCTCTGCTGGCCTATCTCCCAGAAGCTACAACTCAGGCCATTTGTGTCGGCACCCAGGAAGCACCCCTAGCTCCTCTTCAGTGATGATTTTTGAGTTCTATACTCTCCTATACTGACTCTTTAAAGCCTAGTGCTCCTCATCGGGTGTCCCCTCTCTGCTGGCCTATCTCCCAGAAGCTACAACTCAGGCCATTTGTGTCGGCACCCAGGAAGCACCCCTAGCTCCTCTTCAGTGATGATTTTTGAGTTCTATACTCTCCTATACTGACTCTTTAAAGCCTAGTGCTCCTCATCGGGTGTCCCCTCTCTGCTGGCCTATCTCCCAGAAGCTACAACTCAGGCCATTTGTGTCGGCACCCAGGAAGCACCCCTAGCTCCTCTTCAGTGATGATTTTTGAGTTCTATACTCTCCTATACTGACTGTATGTCCATCTTGCTTAATTATTATATGTTTTGTCCTCTGGTGGGCAGCACACACGTGGCACCAGCTTAGGTTGCGTTTGTCCCTTGCTTTTCTGCATTATAGTAATCACCTCTTCCCCCTTATCAATTAGTACTACTCCCTCCTGCCCCTGGTTAACCTGAAGTCCCCCTCGTCTGCTAGCCTTCTATTGCTGTGACGCTCCACTTGCCTTACCTTGTCTGTTTCTTCACTGTCTCTCAATTACTTTTCTGGATTTTGCACTCCTTTCTCTGGTGTACTAAACAACTATATCCTGATTATTTCTATTTACCTACTCTCAAATACCCCTCTCTGTGTTCCTCTATAAACTGTACATTTTCCTACTTTACCTTGTACCTGTTTAGTCTTGCATACTGCCATATCTTTCCTTCTTTCTTTACCTAACTCTCCTTTACTCACTGATTAAACTACGTAGTATAGGAAACTCGCAGTGATTCAGCTTCCCTGCTTAGCTGATTGATTACGCTCTCTTCTCTGTCTGTTTCCCTGTACTCTTGCCTCCCGCCCCTTTCCTAAGCCCTTCTTGCTCAATGGTTCTCCCTTCTGACTCCCCTCCCCCCTACCCCCTTGAACCTTATATGTAGTGGCTCCCTCCCTGAGGCGCCATCTTTAAACTCCGTTTGGCTTACTGCAGGTTCCCCCTGGTCGACCGCGTGGTGTGCTGCCTGTAAGTGCATACTTCAACTCAGTGATTGAAGCAGTTTTTCTCTATTTTTTTTTACATAACCTGTACATAGTGTTTTATCTTATAGTTGCTGAAGTCCTGACAATTTATGTATGGGAATCGCTATTTGTTATGGTAGTTTGTCTCTGTTTAACCACTGTATGTAGTCGCTAGTGGTTCTAAAGCAATAGCGACCGCATTTAGAAGTTCCTAAAGCCAGGATTTCTGTTTGTATTACTTTGTATGGTAAACGCTATTTTTTATGGTAGTCTGTCTCTGTTTAACCACTGCATGTAGTCGCTAGTGGTACTAAAGCAATAGCGACCGCATTTAGATGCTCCTAAAGCCAGAATTTTTGTTTGTTTTACTCTGCAATACTCTACCTTTGATTTTAGCAACTGTCTCCAGTCGCTAAGAGGTTCTGACAAATTAGCTGATTGATTACGCTCTCTTCTCTGTTTCGGCCCCGCTCCGCTCCCCTCCCTACCCCCTTATCCCACCCACCCCACGTACCCCTAGCCTTATACCTCACATACCCCTCCCACTCTATATTTACACCTATCACACTCCTACCTCATCTGCAACTCCCTCCTACTTTACCTTCCTTAATTATCTCTCCTACCCACCCAAAGCTAATTACATACTCTGACTCTTAAGCTTCTCTCACTTAATCTATAAATCATAGCCTAGGCCCCTTCGTCTATTCCTTTCACTCTCACCTCATTATGTCCAGTAAAGCTTATAAACCTCCACCCAAGACCTATGTAACAGAAACTACTCTGTTAAAACTAACACTTATGCTCATTTCTTCTCTTGCTCTCACACTACCCTACTTCCTGACCTGTTATGAATTAAATCCTAGCTACCACTTTAACTACTCTCCCAAACATACTGCCTCTGATACTCAAAGCCTAAACTTCACTCATGTAAATATTACATCTTCCTCTAGCTATCTTCTAGCCAAATATCATAGGCTGTCTCACATTAAAATTCAAACTCTCTGGTTTAGGAAACTAAAATACTTACTAAACTGTCCTAACAAAGCTTACCTGGAATTTAACCACTCTATCTTGGCAGATGGGGATATCCACCCCAACCCAGGGCCCATAACTACTACATCTAACACCATACCTGCCTCAATAAACTCATCCCCTCAGCTACAAACCTCCAATGCAAATACTCTACTCATAGGCCACCTTAATATCCATAGTGTCAATAACAAAATCACCCATCTCCACTCCCTTCTTGAATACCACTCCTTTGATATTCTCTGCTTGACTGAAACCTGGTTAAAACCCTACACTCTAGATAATGAAATCATTCCTCCAGGTTACAATATCTTGAGACTCGACCGCAAAACAAAAAAAGGCGGGGGAGTGGCACTACTATTTAAAACCGAACTAAATTTAACATTAGTACCCCATGATAAACTGGACATTAACAATACTGAGCTTCTTATCTCTAAGCTACAACTAAACCCCAAAAAAGCAATCTATATTATCTGCATATATCTACCTCCTGGAAACAACGCTACCTCCATAGAAAACATCCTCAGTTGCATTACTTCCACCTACCCACAAGAAACTATAATACTTGGAGACCTCAACCTTGACTGGTCCTCAATAAACACTAATAACCCTACTTCTCATATTAACCTCCATGGCTTTACTCAGATAATATACACCCCACTAGGATTAACAAACCGAACAACAAAGAAAGAATTCTAGATTGGATTCTCATTAATAAACCTCAACTAAACTATCAATCCGGAACGCTACCCGATGACTTTAGTGACCACAATCTAATCTATATTTTAAGACAAAAATGCCTCTAACAATTCTCCAATGTATAAGACCCTACGTGATCTCAAATGCTTCAACCCTATTCAATTTAAAACTGAACTAAGTGCCTGTAACTGGAACCCACTTAAGACACTTCCTCTTGAAGAAGCTGTTTTATACTTTAATACCACATTCCTAAAAATTCTAGATAATCATGCACCAAAACGTTCCATCCGAATTAAATCTAAGCCTGCCCCATGGCTATCTAAAGATACAAGACAAAAAATGTTACTTAGGAACAAATCTTGGAAAAAGTGGCGAACCAGCAAATCTCCCATAGACCAACAGACCTTTAGGCAACTAAGAAACAGTACCAAAATGAGCTATCTTCTCTGATAAAAAGAATTATTATAGCAATCTCCAGCAAGCAAAACACAATAACCCTCAAAAATTCTGGTCAACCCTAAACAGACTTCTTCACCCTGGACAGACTACCACCCCATCCCCTTCTGGGTCTGAAATGAATTCCTCCCTTGATACTGCCAATACTTTCAACTCTTTCTTTATTGATACTATCAATTCCTTAGCCTCCCATCTCTCTAGTGACAACACTAGTATCCCTGACCTTACATCCCTCAATCTTCCAACCTTTAGGCTTCAACCCATCTCCACTACCTTTATACAGAAATGTATCCACAAACTCAAACCATGTACCCCCTCGGCAGACCAGCTTCCATCTGAATTCCTTCAAAAAGCAGCCTCTGAAATAGCCTACCCTATATCCATCCTTATTAATAGAACTGTAAATGAAGCAACCATACCTGACATATGGAAAATTTCTCACATCATTCCCTTACATAAAGGAGGTAACTCCTATGAATATTCTAATTATAGACCCATTGCTCTCTTGTCCCCACTTGCAAAAATCATGGAAAAATGTGTGCACCATCAGCTAATGAACCACTTAATAACAAATAACATTCTCTCCAACTGTCAACATGGCTTTAGGCCTTTTCATAGCACAACTACTGCTCTCCTCTCCTTTATAGACTTTATTAACAAAAATCGCAATAATAACATCCTGTCTTCAGCTCTTTTATTGACCTGTCCAAAGCCTTTGACATGGTCAACCACTCTCTCCTCTTAAACATTCTTGAATCTCTATCCTTAGAATCTAAGGTTGTCCACTGGTTTAGATCCTATCTCACTAACAGGAAACAGGCCGTCCTCTGGGATAACAAACTCTCATCTCTTCTCCCAATTTCACTTGGGGTACCCCAAGGCTCTATTCTTGGACCCCTTCTTTTCTCCCTCTTTATAAATGACTTACAAGTAGCTATTCCCCAAGCTACATGTATACAATATGCTGATGACTCCACACTAATTTGCTCTGCTAAATCCATTTCTGAACTACAAGCTAATACTCAAACTGTATTTTCCAAAGTTGAAACTTGGTTCCTAAAACGCTGCCTCCTCCTAAATGCAAAAAAAAAAAAAACTCTTACTTTTTAGGCCAACTACCAGATCCCCTACACTAGACTTCACTATCTTATCTAACAATGGAACTCTTATATCTCCTGACTCTACTACTAAGCTACTAGGAGTCACAATTGACAATAATCTTTCCTTTGACTGTCATATCAACAATACCATTAAATCTGTAAACAGGAAACTTGGCTCTCTCTATAGAATTAAAACTTTCTTAACCTCCTCAGCCAAAATTACTCTTGCTCACACTCACCTTATTTCCACTCTTCTGTATGCCTCACCAATCTATACTAACCTCAAGAAAAACAATCTCTCCAAACTGTCTACCACTTACAACAATATAGCTAGATTTGTTACTGGTAAGCCTTTCAGAACTCACCACTGTCTAAATCTGCAGCAACTCCACTGGCTTGAACTGACTAACATGCTGTTACTTTCCCAACTCACATTTGTCCAAAGAGCTTTCTACCAACCTCATAACACACCTGTACTTTCTAACCTCTTAACCCCTTATTCTAATCTGAACTCACTCCGATCATCTAATAAACTGCTAGTCACCTTAACCAAATCTAATAACCTAGCTGGTGATTCCCTCTTCTCAAATTCCATTGGTAAACACTGGAATCAACTTCCTACCGAACTTACTTCCATTGCATCTACTGTCTTGTTTAAACAAAAACTTAAAACCTACCTTAAAAGCCACTGGATGTGCCCCTGCTCTAATCCTGATTGAAAGTTAATTTTCCTTAGTTTACCTCTTTTTCTCTCCCTATTCTTTTATACCTCCTGCTTTCTCCCTTAATTCTCTTCCTCTACCACTTATGGACCTCTCCCCCTTATCTTTCCTCTATAAGACTATGACTCTACTCCAGAAACTATATATCTTTTATATTTTTTAAATCTGCTCTCTCTATATATCATTGTTTCCTCTTCCTTGGTCTTGCACTTTCTCTTCTTGGTTTTAAAAGATGTAATAAGCCTTAACATGTTGCTATTTACAATGTCTAGGAATTTAAAGTCCTTTTCCTGTGGTAATTATTTTCACTGTCAACGTCCTATGTGAGTGTAATCTGTTATTGTTATACCTCTTTGTCTTTATGTGGAGCTTTTCTCCCCGGGCCTCTACTGAAAATGGAAATATATCCAGTTAGACCAGCCCGGTTAACAAATGTAAAATAAATAAAAAATAAAAATAAACTGCAATCAAGTACTTTTAATGTCTCCTGCTTTCATACTCTTTCTAAATTAACTATTTTATGACTGCTTACACCCGATGCTAGGCCATGATCAAGTGACACTAACACTGACCACTGTACAGTCATTTCTTTCACATACATGTGCTGCCAAGCTATACTGATGATCTTAATTGTAAGGTCCCTTATTTTCTCATTCAACCTGCTCTTCTCCTCTCCTCTCTCCAAACATAACCACTTAGTGAATGGCTACATGTCTGTTGCTTAACTGTGGTCATTCTCTGGTCTCCTGCTGGAAGCTGCTTGTCATTCAACCCTATTACCTTAATTGCCATTAAAAAGTACAAAATGTGGAACTTTTCTGTTGGCAGTGCATAATGTCAATACCTCCCATCTGGTGTTCTGTCAGTAATTTATTTTTGTATTTTTCTTGCAAAAGGAAAAAAATGATCCTAAAGACTGGCACTTATAGCAGTCTCTCTCTCTCTCTCTAAAAACTAATAAATCACTGATAAGCAATGACATCAGTTACATCTAAGCAACCATAGATACCTTAAGTAAAAGGCCACAAATTAGCTAGCATGTACTAATAATTTGTGAGAGGGTGGAAATTGAGACAGTATGTTAATAGTAAGTATGATGTCATATCACATCAATGGTATAGCAATAGTGATGATAAATGTAGAAAAAAAAATCAGTCCCTGAAGCCACATCATTAAAAAAAAAAATCTTCTAGACGTCTGCTGAATCAGGTAAGAGTCATCTTTACAAAGGAGCCTGCTGTAATAACCTTCCCTCAAAGTAAAATTATGTTTCTCATTCCACCCTCCATGTTATAAATGTTTTTCCTTCATCAAACCAGTATAATAAAATAGGTTTCATTTTGTTGCATCATCACGTTTTATATACATTACTAATTTTCTGATAACTCACAGAACAAAAGGTGCAATACAATCAGGCCCTGAACTTAGTGAAATCTGATGTGAAAAAATGCATGTCATACCTGTAAAGGCCACAATCAGACTCCCAAGGAACCATGACAATCAAAGATGTTTTGTGCTACATGCAATACTATAACAGAATTGTTGCTGTCCTCTGTTGTCTTTGTATTTTCGATTTACTCTTAAAGGTATAAAGGAATAACTACAGCTCTGTTGTGTGTTACAGGCTGGAAGGATTTTGAGTTAGGAAAAATGGTCTGATAAAGAGAGGTATAGAGTAAGACATATAAGACTTGCAATAAAGCAAAATGACTATACATATTTCAACACGCACTGAATTTTACTCTTACTTTAACTTCATACTATTTAGTTGTTTATTTAGAAAATACTGACAGCCCAAAGATGGCAAAGCACAAATCTAAAGGAAGGTAACAAGGAACAATCAACTCCTGCAGTAGGAAGGAACCTATATCATATGACTGCATGCAAAAAGAGAAAAAACAACATACACATTTTTAAAATCAATACAATAATGCACTACTAGATGAGAAACCACTGCAAATTCCCCAATAGAATAGATGGCAGTAATATTCAGGTAAGAAACACCACTAAGTAACTGGGCTTTATTTTGCAGTAGCTGCAATCAATCTGTGTGTCAGATTCCCCATGCCAAAGGCATTACAGTAGTCTAGGTGAGAGGCGACCAGGGCATGAATGACAACAAAGAGGTTCTGAGGTGCTTAATTTTAATAATGTCTTAAGTAAAAAACAAGAAGACAACCATAGGTGACAACTGGTTCGGAAATGTCAGCTCGAAGTACATCTTTGCTGAGTGGGTTGCCAGCTTTACAAATGAGAAAATCTGATTTATTCAAAAACAGACATCATCAGACAGGAGTCCCTGTGGACTATGATTGTTTGCAGATGACATTGTGATATGTAGTGAGAGTAGGGAACAGGTTGAGGAGACCCTGGAGAGGTGGAAATATGCTCTAGAGAGGAGAGGAATTAAGACAGAATATATGTGTGTGAATGACAGGGAGGATAGAGGAATGGTGAGGATGCAGGGAGTAGAGTTGGCGAAGGTGGATGAGTTTAAATACTTGGGATCAACAGTTAAGAGTAATGGCGAGTGTGGAAGAGAGGTGAAGAAAGGAGTACAGGCAGGGTGGAGTGCGTGGAGAAATGTCAAGAGTGATTTGTGACAGACGAGTACTGGTAAGAGTAAAAGGGAAGGTCTACAAGAGGGTAGTGACACCAGCTATGTTATAAGGGTTGGAGACAGTGGCACTGACAAAAAGGCAGCAGTCAGAGCTGGATGTGGCAGAGTTAAAGATGTTAAGATTTGCACTGGGTGTGACGAGGGTAGACAGGATTAGGAATAAGTATATTAGAGGATCAGCCCAGGTTGGATGGTTTGGAGAGAAAGCCAGAGAGGCGGGATTGCGTTGGTTTGGACATGTGCTGAGGAGGGATGCTGGGTATATTGGGAAAAGGATGCTAAGGATGAAGCTTCCAGGTAAGAGAAAAAGAGGAAGGCCTAAGATAAGGTTTACGGATGTGGTGAGAGAGGACATGCAGGTGGTTGGTGTGACAGAGCAATATGCAGAGGACAGGAAGAAATGGAAATAAAAGATCTGCTGTGGTGACCCCTAATGGGAACAGCCGAAAGAAAAAGAAGATGTCGATGTATTCAAAAACACTAAATATATATTTAAATAAGAGTACAGCAACTTGTTAAATCCATCCTCAGGTCTTAACACTAGGTATACAAAAAAAATACCCGAAACAGTTTTTTCTTTAACGTTCCTAGATTTTACCTCCATTTCAGAAGGAACATTACAGAAAATGCTACATCTAAAGAGTTTCATCAATCAATTAAGGTAGAAAGTTAAGATCTTCAAGAGACAGGTTGCACTAGATATGAAGTACTACAAACTTTGGACTTCTATTTACTTTATTTATTTATTTATTTATTTACATTTGTTAGGAATCTCACGCAAGAGATAAGCAGCAATTGAAAGAAATAAACTGGCCAGCAGTAATACAGCAGCAAAGCCAGTCAGCATTTAAGTAATTGTTTAGGGTAGTTTTAAATGCGGACAAATTATGATCATTTAGGATGTGCTGAGGAAGATTATTCCATTCCTTGGCTATTTTATAGGAGTAAACAGAGTTGACATAACTGTTATGAGACTGGGTCATGTTCAGCGTTAGTTTGTTGGATGACCAAAACAGTCTACAATTAGTGTTATGCTGAACCAGGTTTGAAAGGGGTTGTATATGATTTTATGGGCAAGTGAAAGTTGCTTTAGCGCTAAAAGATTGGGAAGTTCTAGCCAGTTGAGTTGTCAGAGAATTGTGCAGTGGTGTGTTTTAGTTGTAGCAGGATTCTAGTTTATTAAGGCCACCTTTGGATAGGTTGGTGAAGATCCGAGAGCAGTAGAGGAGGTTGGATAGCAAGTGAGATCTAGCAGTGGTAAAGTCTAGCTTGTTGTGTAAGGTAAGGTTTAACCCTGTAGAGAGCTCTGAGCTTGGACTGGACTTTTTTAATTGTATGGCAGATGTGTTTATCAAATTTTAATGTAGCGTCTATGGCAACACCAAGCAGCATGGTCTGATTTGTGGGTTCAATTACTGTACCATTGGAAGAGTGTATGTAGAAGGATGGTGAGCTGAGCTTTGATGATTTGTTAGAGAAGATAATGAATTTGGTCTTATTCAGGTTAAGGGTGAGTTGATGGCTTTTGAGGTAACTTTCAATGCCCTAGAAAGAGGTTTGCATACTGTGTTGAAGTTCTTGAGGGGAGTAGGCTGAGCAGATAAGAGAGGAATCATCAGCATATTGGACGATGGTGGCATGTTGGGTGGCAGTATTAAGGTTATTGGTAAATATGACAAAGAGGAGGAGCCCAAGTATGGAGCCTTGGGGTACTCCTGTGGTGACTGGTAATAGTGGGGAGAAGTTATTTGCCCATTTAGTAGTCTATTGATGGCTGGATAGATGTTGACCGTGATAACTATGGAACCATGTTAGGAGTGAGGTAATGAGATTATAAGTGGCAAGTTTGTTGAGCAGTAGCTGGTGGGATACTTTGTCAAAACCTTTAGACATATCTAGGAAAATAGCTGAGACTAGCAGTCCTTCATTTCTGAGGTGGCGAATGGTATCAGTAAATGCTATGAGGGATGTATTTGTACTATGTTTAGGTCTGAAACCATGCTGAGAGCAGGACAGTAGGTTGTTAGTTGTGAGGTGACTCATGAGTTGTTGATTAATACATTTCTCAAGGATTTTTGCTATGGGAGAGAGGGTGGCAATGGGTTGGTAGTTAGTAATATCTCTAGATGCACCGCCCTTATGTAGTGCCATATGATATGAGAAATTTTCCATAGGTTGGCTACATACTGTTCTGAAATAGAGCGATTTATTAGTATGGATATGGGGTAGGTATTCATTGGGAAGCTGGTCAGCAGACAGACAGCAGGGTTTTAGTTTACATAGAAGTTTTGTTTTATATAGGTGGTTTGAATGGGTTTAGAAGAGAAAAAGTTAGTGTCATCGGAGTTTGGGGGGGGGCAGTGAGTGGTAGGTTTATTTTACTGTCTAAGAGAGAAGTGCGAGAGTAGATGAAGTAAGAGTTGAACTGTGAGACTAAGGGATCAGTGGTATTACTAGTGAAGGGAGCAGGGGTGAAGGATTTACCAGATTTAAGGAGGTGGTTGTTGTTATGCCAGAATTGTTGTGGGTTGTGCTGATATTTTTGTTGGCAGGTAAGAAAGTAGTTTTTTTTTCATCACTGATGACTCTTTTCTTAGCTTGGTTTCTAAGTTGCTGATATAGGTTGAGATCACTTTTGTTTTCGGTTGTATGGTACACTGACCAGGCACTATTCTCTTTGTTTCATTAGTTAGCCATGGGAGTTGTTTGGATTTTTGGTGAATATTCCTAGTGGGGGCAAGATTATTTAATATTTCAAGGAATTTGTTGTTGAAATATTCTACAGCAAGGTCTAGTTGCAGGCTTTTTAATGGGGACCAATCACAGTGTTGTAGCAGTATATTGAAGGTGTCAGAGGGAAAATTATTTTTGCTACGGGTATATTTGAAAGGGATACAGGTCTGGATATGTATTATTTTCCTGATTAGAAATGTCGGGGCATGGTCACTTAGTACGACTGGTAGACAGCCTGCATGGTACCCCAGGTTTGGCTTGTTGATTAAGATCCAGTCAAGTAGTGATTTTTTATTTGAGTGTTTGTCGGTGCGGGTGGGATAGCTTATAGTTTGTGTGAAACTGTATAAATTTATGAAGTTAGTAGGAGAGTTGGAGGAGCAGGAGAACCAGTCAAGATTGAAATCACCTAGGACAATGGCTTCTTGTGCTAGAGAAAAAGATGATCAGGACGGGAGGGATTCAATGCTATGAAGGGTACCTGGCGGTAGGTCAATGGCAATGATATTAATGGATTTCTGAGGATTAATATGCAGATGAGTGATTAGCATTTCAGCAGTTGGGATGTCTGGAGGGGAACAATTTAGTTTGTCAAGATTAAGAGAGTCTTCAAACATAACTGCAACTCTCCCACCCAGTTTATTTAGCCTATCCTGTCTTATAATACTGTTGTAACCATTTCTTGTTATTTCAGAGTCCATGATGTGGGGCGTTAACCAGGTTTCAGTTATGACTGCAATGTTTGGAGAGTAGGTGGCCAAGGTAGCATGGAATTCTGGGATTCTGTTGATAAAGCTTCTGAGATTGAAGATCAGAGTAATAGGTAATGAGGTGCATGTATTAGTGACAGTGAGATTTTGGACTGGTATAGAAGAAAGAGAGACAGAAGATAATTGTTCAGTTGGCTGAGAGTTACAGATGGGGCCTGGGTTGGGATGAATATCTGAATGGACTTTCATTCTTGTTAAAGAGTACAATATTATATGTTTTTTTAGTTTGGTTATTAGTTGATTATACCTGTAGTAGGACAACCAAGGGTTAGTGTGTTGCAAGTATCTTAAAGGGAACAGAATAGTATTGTAACGAATGTTAAAACTGGTGACAGTGCATACAAAAGGTTTGCATGGAAGATGAGGAGATGAGATGTGCATGTGAGTGTTGGGGGGGTAGCTTTTGATTGTATCCCCATGGAGGTCAGTGGAATAGTATGCTAGGAGGAGAAACCATAATAGCAGAGAGTAGTAGTGTAAGCAGTGGCAGAATTTCATTCTGAGAGGAGAATTTTTCAGAACAGAGGAAGTGAAAAAAGTGGGGAGGCAGAGTAAGAGTACTAATGGGAGGAGGTTGTGCCTAGGTAGTGCTAGAGGTGAAGGTGACTGTAACAGAAAAGTACTGAGAGGGGAGAGGACTGGTGAGGCAGAAGAGATTGATTGCAGAAAAAGTTCAGGGTTGTGGTTTACTTGGATATAAAGGAAATGAAAGTAGGGTGAATGGAGTGGGTAGAACCACGACCACAAGTCAGATCAGTCTGTGTATTTTCTATCAGTAACAAACACCAAGCTAGAAAACTATTCAGAAGAAACAAAAAAGGTATTGGATAACACACTAGATATGCTATATAGCTTTAAAGGGTCTAAACACCTGTACTACATATTAAGGTGAATGATAAAAAGTAAAGGTGATGGGAATAGAGAGTTATGGTACTCCGAAGCAGTGTGCATGCCACTAATTTTAACTGAACACAAATATTTAATACTGAAAAAGATAGAGGAGCTAATAGACATGCACTGAGTAAATTTTATTTGGTTCTGAGGGTTCGGGACATTTTGCAGATGGTTTAGGAAGTAGCATATCTAACACAGTTGAAGGGAATAGCACGATGCCTTGAGAGGGAGCAGAAATCTGTAATGAAAGAGTATCATAAACATTAGAGAAAAGAGAAATAATAACCTTAAAAGGGAAAAACTGTAATTAAACAGACGTAGGCCATATAAAAACAAAAATGATAGAACAATAAGGCACTAAGTCATAACACACAATGAAATGTACATGTGGAACTGTAGAGGAATAGAATATTAATTTGATTAAAGGCTAAGAATTATCAACCAAAAACAGCAACACTCTTTTTTTTTTTTTGTATACACAAAGTACACCTTGCAGATGTAGAAACATACAGTACAGTATATTCAACTAGGACCAAATGCAGAGATGTTACTGTGGCTACGGCATATATACTAAATAACTACATACAGCACTGTCACATTGCACATTCAGTTAACGAAACATAATGCATCAAACAGGTTCAAACAATGGTTTAAATAACATACAAACATTGGCTACCACCAGCTACTGCAAGACTGGAAATATGTCTTAAAGGCAATATCTGCTGGAAGTATGGTGGGTTTCAGGTGAAATTAATATCCTGTGTGTAATCTTAGTGCATATATTTCTCAAACCCTCATACATGATCACTTTTTTGAATGGGTATTCCCTCTAATGTTTGATACTAGATGAAATAAATTCTAGAAAAAAAGTACAGTTGTGTACACTTACCATAAATGTAAATGTTCAAGTGTATTCACTGTTGCAGTCATTACATTTGGGTTATCTGCCTGCAGAGCCCTTAGCCGGCCTGAATATCAAAGTCTTGGATTCCTGTGTCGGATGCTCTCTCTTTTTCCATTACGTCAGGGGTATAAAACATGCAGCCAACACCATTACATCAGTTTTTCTTGCCCCAGATGTCAGTTGCCCCCACAATGGGAAGCAATTATATGATACGTTACACCTCCATCAAAAAGCAAATACACCAGAAAGCTTAAAACAAGAAGGAAAAGTAGAGCCAAGAGTAGTCATGGGTCTGGAGACAGGGTAACCAGGACTGCAACAGTGAATACATTCGAACATCTACATTTATGGCAGGTGTACACAACCATGTTCTTCATGTTTCACTATTGCAGTCATTACACTTGGGTTGATTCCCAAAGCTAAGGAATGGAGGAGAAAGTTAAAGAGCATTAGGGCCAGCTATTAAGCCCTGCAAGACTGCAGTGGCAAAAGCAGCTCTGGATTTAGAAAAAAGGGCATGTGGTAATGCTTGGTGAAGTTATGTACAGAGCTCCAGGTAAGCAGCTTCTAGAATGCCCCTGGTAGGGACTCCTCTGAGAAAGGCTGTAGAGGTAAGATGCAGCCCTGGTGGAATGTGATCTTATCCCTTGTGGGGTAGGTTTTCCATGGTGCTTATAGCAGAAATGAATGCAATGGGCTATCCATTTAGAAATGGTTTGCTTTGAAATGACCTTCCCTTCTGCCCCTGCAGCAAAGCCAACTAGCAGCTGTTCAGATTTTCTGAGAGGCTTAGTCCTGTCCAAATAAGCTGTCTGTGCACGTCCAAAGAGTGCAGTATTCATTCGCCTTTGTTTTGTGGATTAGGGAAAAAAGTAGGCAAATGAATGGACTGATTTAGGGCCACACTAGACACCACACCTTGGGCATAAAGGAAGGATTGGTCCTGAGGGAAAACCTGTCTGCATAGAATATAATGAAGGGCTCCACTGCCATGAGGGCCTGTAATTCAGACACTCTTCTTGTTGAAGTGATGGCTAGAAGGAAGGCCGTTTTCCAAGAAAGGGATGTCAACTCTGCAGTTGCAGCTGGTTCAAATGGAGGGAGAGTGAGCTTTTTCAATACAAAGTTAAGGTCCCAGGCTGGAGTAGGGGCTCACCGGGGGGGGGGGGGGTCTTAAATTTTTAGCCCCTCTGAGGAATTGCTTTAGCAAGGGGTGAGAGAAGAGGGGAGGTTCATTATTATTATAATGTGCTGAAATGGCAGAGGCATGAATTTTAATTGACGACAAGGATAGGCCCTTGTGGAGCATTTCTGTTAAGTACTGAAGAATATGAGGTAAACTGGGCACCGTTGTGCCCATCCCCCGAGTCTGGTTCCAGGAACAGTATCTTTTCCACTTTTTAGCATAGGATTTTCTAGTACTAGGTCTCCTTGCTTCCAAAATGACATCTAGCACATGCTTACTGAGGGATGCTATTGGAGAGCTCAAGGAATCAGCCAGGCTGCTAGATTCAGGGTTTGAAGCTGAGGGTGCAGAATCTGGCCCGCCTGCTGGGACAGCAGGGAAGGCATCTGAGGTAGGTGCTATGGCTCCAGCAGTACCATACTACGCAAGAGGGGGTACCCAGCGCTGGTGAGGCCAGTCTGGTGTAATCATTATTGTCCTTGGCTTGTCCTGCTTGATCTTTAGCAGAACCATCGAGAGGAGAGGCAGAGGGGGAAGGCATAAATCGAGAGGCTTTCCCAGGTAAAGGACAGGGCATCCACTTTCCAAGCTTGACTGTGGGAAGTCCTTGTGCAGAATTTGTCCAATTGGTATATCTGAGTGGAGGCAAACAGGTCTATCTCTGGAGTCTCCCATTTGCTCCTCAAGAGGTTAAATATTTTTAGTTCCAGTTTCCATTCGTGTGGGTCCATGAGATTTCTGCTTAGGTCACCTGCTGATGAATTTAGCTTGCCTGGCAGGAATTGAGCTTATAGGTGCACTTGGTAGCTCAAGGCTATGTTCCACAGAGCCATGGCTAGTCTACAGAGAGGGTACGAGTGGGTTTCACCCTGCTTGTTTATGTACCACATAACTGTGGTGTTGTCCGTCTTTATCAATAATTGTCCTGGAAGGATGTCGTCTCTGAAGGCTGTCAGGGAATTCTGTACAGCTAACATTTCTTTTTGATTGATTTGCAGGTGCATCTGACTTGGGTTTCATTTGCCCTGAATGCATTGCCCTGCCAAGTGAATCCCCCATGCATAGTCTGATGCATCTGTTAGGTTTTGGGCAGCAGGGGGTAGAGTGAAAGGGAGCCCCTTGTTGTGGTAGCAGGTCTCTGCCCACCAAAGGAACAAGGAATGACAGGAATCACTGATTCCAGGTCCTGAGAATGTTGACACCATAGGCTTTTTAGACACCACTGCAGTTTCCTCATATGCAGTCCTGCATATGGAATTAGTAGAATGCAAGAGGCCATGAACCCCACGGCTTGCAAAATCTTTCTTGCAGATAGCCCGGTCTTTGTGGCCAGCAGTTTGAAGTAGGTTGTCATATACCCTTGTTTCTCTGGCGTGAGATAAGCCATCTGGGAAGTTGTGTTCAAGCTTGCTCCCAGGAATACAATCTGTTGGGCAGGGTACTAGCTGACATTTCTTTTCATTTATGGTGTACCCCAGTGAGGTTAGAAGTTTCTTTACGAATGCCAGATGTTTTAATAGCAATTCCTGGCTTTCTGCCTGAATCAGACAATCGTCCAGGTATGGGTATATCTGAATATTTCTCTGCCTGCAAAAAGCAATGGCTGGAGCTAGACACTTTGTGAATATCCTGGGCGCAGTAGATAAGCCAAAGCAAAGTGCAGAGAACTGATACTGCATGGAGCCTGCCCTGAAGCGTAGGTATTTCCTGCAAGATTCCTTTATTGGAATGTGCAGGTAAGCTTCCTTTAAGTCTAAGGTTGCCTAGCATAGAAAGCAGCTGTTGAAGTGTTAGCATTTTGAATTTTGGGATTACCAAAAAGGTGTTTAGAATAGAGAGGTCCAGGATAGGATGCCAGGAGCTGTCTTTTCTGGGTACCAGGAAAAGTTGTGAATAGAAACCTTGTCCCCTTTCTTCTGCTGGGACAGGCTGAATAGCCCTGATAAATGGGAGAGAGAGAACCTGCTGTTGAGCTTCTGCCCACTGGTTTGGGGGTAGGTCTGGCCAACTGTGTGGTGTTGGTAGGGTGTGGAAGTGGAATCTGTATCCTTGGTAAACTGTATTTAAAACCTATTTGTCCTGGGTAATGGAATTCCCAGTTTTTTGCATGCAGGGCGAGCTTTCCTCCTAAGGGAGCAGGCAGTTGAGCAGGGCTTGGAAGGGTTAAGTTTAAGTCATTGTGACATTTTTCCGTAGGAGGGGGTCTTACTACTTCCTGCTTTGGAAGTGGTACCCCCCCCACTGCTTAGGCCTGTGCATAGCCTGAGACTGTAACCTAGGTGGTCTGCTGTTCCTGGGTTTGGACTGAGAAGGCCTGGAAGAGACTGGAAAGGACCAATTCTTTAAAGGCCAATGCCTACTAAATCTGGGAGGCTGTACTTGCAGGAAATCTTTAACAGTTTGCATGGATTGAGCTTTTCCTCCATCTTTTTGAAGACGACTTCTGCTTTGTTGCCAAACAGGCGGTCTTGGTTTAAGGGACCATCCAGTAATTTAACTTTGACATGATCTGGCAAGTTTTGCTCCTTAAGCCAAGTATGCCTTCTAAGTACAGACCCAGTGACAGCAGCCCTGCAAGATGCTTCTAAAGAGTCAAAAACACATTGCAAAGTATGTTTACCGACTTGTTCAGCAGAATGCATTAAATCCTGTAATTCTTTGTGTTCAGCACAGTCAGGTATCAACATCATTTTCTGTTTAAGTAATCTCATAATATATTCCTGGTACTTTAACATATGAAACTGGCAATTTAAAGACCTAATGGCCAAAGTAGCAGAAGTGTATACCTTCTTACCCCATCTGCCCAGGGCTCTAGCATCTCTATCAGAAGGGGTAGGATTTTTGGCAGCAGTAGCCTTAATGCCCTTTGGTCCTTTTGAAATGGTCTCTGGATCCACAGTAGGATTCATGAAGAGGAACTTATGAGAGTCAGGTAACTCTGTAATACCGGTCAGGTTTTCTGGGAGCTGGAGGTAAAGTGTCTGGGGAAAGGCTAGATTCCAAGAAAGTATTATCTACAATGTCCAGACCAGGAGGGATAGCTTAAAGGCCTGTGTTGAGGACGGAATAAGAATTCCCTAAGCCTCTTTTTAGAGTCAGAGTAATCCTGGCTTCCCCAGCGGAAATGCTCCCTAAGAGTGTGCAAGGTTTCACCAAAAGAAAAATTTTCTGGAGGGGAAGCAGAGGGAATGGAATCCTCTGCATCAGCATCCTCATAGGTAGATAAGGGCAAATCCTGATAATCAGAAGAAACAGAAATATCAGATTCCTGATCAGAAGAAAAATCTGTTCTAGGTCTCTTAAGAGGGGGAAGGCTGGCTTCCCCTAATTAAAGTAATAAGGTCTTCAGCCATTCTAAGCATTTGTTTTTTAGGTATATGAGCCTGACCATGCGGTTTGGACGTCTGTTTTCTAGGCATGGGTCGAGTTTTAGGCTTGGAAGAAGAAGATGGCGTCGGTTTACACTGCAAATCTGTAGGCCTGAATACACCCTCAGAAGCCGGTGCCTGCACAGCGGCTCCGGACCCATCCAAGGTAGCGACAGTCGCAGGTTCCATAGTCGAAGAAGCATCTCGCGGCATTCCGGACTCCGAATGGGTCCCAGTAGAGGCCTGCGAATCTGAAGTAGCGGGTATCAGTGGCTGTAAAAGTGCCTCACTGAGTACCGGCGAACTAGCGACTAGCTTAACGGAAGCGTCATCGGCAGTTTTGGACCTATGCAGTCCTCTCTGTCTTTATCCTTACATTTTTTTCGTAATGTCAGTAGTCGGATGGCTTACCGAAGCCATTTCTGGATAGTTATACCAAGTACCAAAATTAGAAGTTATGTACCTACCATAACGTTCCATGTTAGTTGTCCTCTCTCGCCTTCTTTCTTGCTGGATGGGTTCGGAGCCGATCCTCGGCTCCAACTCGGCACTTGCTTTAGCTTGAGAACTCCTTTTACCAGCTCGAGGCAACCCTATATCCCATGATGCAAGGCGGAACTACCTCAGATCTCGTTTGGTAGCTAACCTACCCTGCTAAGGACTAACCTAACATATTTAGGAAACCCAAGTTCATAATAAAGAGTCCTCTAATGTAAAACTCAGGAGGAAACAACCTGATAGGAACTCTTCAAGATCTGTCCAGGCCAGGGGGAAGAAGGGAGGGACGCAAGAAAGAAGGCGAGAGAAGACAACTAACATGGAACGTTATGGTAGGTACATAACTTCTAAATGTTAAGTTGTCAATCTCGCCTTCATTCTTGCTGGATGGGACCGCGTCCCTAGCACCTGTATCCTGGGTGGCTCAATGGAACAGACTCTTGAGAACTGTGGAACCAAAACTGGCCCTGTCTCTGGAGGCCAGGTCTAACTTGTAATGAGAGACAAAGGTATGAGGAGTGGCCCAAGTAGCTGCTGCACAAATGGTATCAATGGGTAGTCTATCCTGAAAGGCTGCAGAAGTGGATAGACGCCTGGTTGAGTGTGCTTTCGGTTTAGAAGGTAGTTGCTTGACTCTGAGAGAGTACACATAAGAAATGGTGGAAGACAACCATCTGGATAAGGTCACTTTAGACACTGGGAGACCTATCCTGTTTTCTGCATAGGAGACAAATAATTGGTCCGATTTCCTGAATTGCTTCGTTCTATGCAAATAGTACCTGAGCTGACGATGGACATCCAAAAAATGAAGCTTTTGTTCAGCTCTGTCAGAATAGTTTGGGAAAAAGACTGGTAGATCTATGGATTGATTAATATTGGTTTGAGACACAACTTTGGGAAGAAAGGACGGGTTCGTTCTTAAGGATACCCTGTCCTTATGAAAAACCAAGTAAGGGGAACGGATGCAGAGAGCTTGAATCTCGGAAACCCTCCTTGCTGAAGTTACAGCCAGTAAAAATATAGTTTTCCAGGTCAATAATTTCAAAGAACATGAAGCAGACGGTTCGAAGGGAGGTAACATCAAGGATGCCAACATTACATTTAGATCCCACTGCGGAGGAGGATGCTTTATCGGCAGTTTTAGGAGAAAAACTCCTCTCAGAAAGGCCTTGCATAATCTATGAGACATAATGTTATTATCATGCAAGCCAACATGATACTTGGAAATAGCAGCCAGTTGAACTTTAACTGTAGATGAAGAAGATCCTGACTGAAAAATCTCAGCCAGGAAATCTAAAACAGAATGTACAGGAGCAGTAAAGGGATCAATATTTCTGGAATTTGCCCAAATAGAAAAACGTCGCCACTTGCTAGCATAAACAGTTCTGGTGGACGACTTTAAAGAAGACACTAAGATGTCTCTGACAGAATCAGAGATCATCGGAAGCCTGGCTAGGGAAGGAAGTGGAGCAACCAAGCAGTGAGGTTGAGAGAATGAATGGCCCGGTGCTGTTGACCCGACTGGTGGATCAAGAGATCCGGAACTGGGTCCAGATGCCAGGGCTGCACCAGGAGGTGACGATGCAGAGACGGAAACCAAATTTGTCGAGGCCAGTAAGGGGCAATGAGAATCAACTTGGCCCTCAAAACGGTGGCTTTCTGAATGACTTGTGGAATCAAGGGAAAGGGAGGAAAAGCGTACAGAAGTCCCGGGGCCAATCCTGGGTTAGAGAGTCTCTCAGGGGTTGGCCTGGTAGGGGAAAGAGGGTGAAAAAATCGGGGCACTTGTTGTTTTGAGGTGTAGCAAAAAGATTGCAACAAGGTGTGCCCCACTTCAGAAAAATCTGATCCACTACAGATTGATTGAGAGACCACTCGTGAGGCATCAGAATGGATCTGCTCAGCCTGTCCGCCAAGAGGTTGGACCTGCCGGGGATGTGCGTTGCTATCAGAAACCGATGAGAGGAGATTGCCCATTGCCAAAGTCTGAGAGCTTCTCGACACAACGGATAGGATCTGGTCCCGCCCTGCTTGTTGATGTACCAGACCACGGACATGTTGTCCGTTTGTACTGCAATAGTCCCCGTGGGAAGAAAGTCGTTGAGGGCTTGCAACGTTAAAAGCACCGCTCTCATCTCCAGGACATTGATGTGCAGATGGTATTCTATGGGTTGCCACGTCCTGTGGACCATCCTGCCCTGATAATGCCCCCCCCCACCCGATCAGAGAGGCATCCGTAGTAACTGTGGCAACTGGAGGAGGGAGAACAAAGGGTCGGCCCTGATGAAGAAGAGGGGAAGATATCCACCAGTTCAGATGAGTTCTGCACGATTGTGTGACTAAGATTTCGTGCCTCATCGGAAGACTGTGGTACGACCACTGAGTGAACAACATCCACTGCAGAAGACGCATGTGGAAGCGAGCCAGTGGTAGAAGAACAATGGCTGCAGCCATAAGACCTAGAACCTTTAGTATCAATCTGGCTTTGACCTTGCTGCTCTGCAATAGAATCCAAACGAATTTTTGGATGTCCAGAATTCTTTGATCTGTTAGTCTGGCTAACATTTTGACGGTGTTTAATTCTACGCCTATAAAGGTGATAGATTGGCAAGGCCGCAGAGAAGATTTTTCGAAATTTACTGAAATCCCCAAACTCCTGCAAAGCTGCAGAGTGTAGTCTCTGGTCTGAAGAAGCTGACACCTGGTGGTGGCGGAGAGGAGCCAGTCGTCCAAATAAGGAAACACCTGGAATCCTTGACGTCTCAGATGAGCTGTGACCACTGCCATGCATTTGGTAAACACTCTGGGGGCTGAAGTGAGGCCAAAGGGCAGGGCTCTGAATTGGTAATGACTGGTCCCTAGCCGAAAACGGAGAGACCTTCTGGAGCGCCTGTGAATCTTTATGTGATAGTACGCGTCCTGAAGGTCTATAGAGCACATCCAGTTGTCCTTGCCCAGAAAGGGCAGAATGGACTGAAGCGTGACCATCCGGAATCTTGCCTTCTTGACAAATCTGTTTAGACTGCTCAGGTCTAATATTGGTCTCCAATCTCCGTCCTTTTGGGGACCAAAAGAATCTCAGTAGACGCGGATCCTACTTGGTCTGCGGAACAGTCTGGGCGGCTCTTTTCCTAGGAGCTTTGAAACCTCCTGTTCTGCCAAATCCCTTTGACCGGGTGAGATGTCTGGAAGGGATTGTTGAGGTAATGGATACCTTCGAAGGGATTTTGTAACCCTCGGATATGATTGACTGTACCCACATATCTTGTGAGAGGGAATGCCAGGCTACTGGGTACAGCGAAATCCTTCCCGACTGCCTCCAAGGGTGGACAGTCGGGCAACACCTCAGGGGTGCTGAAAGGGCTTCTCAGGAAGAGACTCCCTGTTGCCCTGGTTCTGAGGACCCCCTGCTTCTAGGGCGTCTGTTATTGTTACCCCGCTGCCTCTGGGGGTAAACTGACCACGTGTGTCGGTGTAGCTCCTTGGGCTTTGGAACCACATCTTCACTCCCTTCTGACCCTTGGGATATGGTCTAGAAGGGGTGGAAAAATGGACTCCAACGGCAGAAAGAGTTTTACCGTCCTGCTCACACCTGGTCAAGGTATCCTTCACCTGAGGTCCGAACAAAGCCGAACCATCAAAGGGGTATTGGTGAAGGGCGCCTTAAAGGGGTCCATAAAATTACAAAGCCGCATCCAGGCTTGGCGTCTAAGAGCCACTCCTGTGCCTGCGGCCCTGCTCGCTCCATCGGCCGCATAGGATATGAGCCGCATGGAGGAGTTGGATAAGGAATTCAGGATTGCTAGCTGTGAGGCAATCTTTTCTTGAGCCCCAGCAGCAGAAGGATCCTGGACCACTTCGCCTAGTTCCTTGAGAATATCTCTTTGAAGCCTGGTGAAGTGACAAAGGTAGTTCAGCGAGCATAGCAAAGGTCGCTGAAGAAAACATCCGCTTTCCATACCTGTCCATGGTCCTAGAATCCTTGTTAGGAGGATGGACAGGTACTGAAGGATCCATAAGTTCCTTCTTAGTGGCCGCCACCACCATAGCACCCACACAGACGCCCTTGGAAAGAAACTGTTTGTCCGTGGGGCCCGTAATAAACTTGGATGGTCCCCTGGGGACAGGTTCCACAGAATCTGGAGCTGCCACGCCTTCGAGCCACTACCTGCATAAGTGGGTCGAAGGCGGAGACACCCAGGAGGTGGAGGTCGGGATCCAAAAGCCTCCAGGTATACCGACTCATCCTCAGAGGGATCAATGGATGGCCAATTCCCCTCTGTTTGAGGAGCTCAAGGATGTCTGAAAAGGAAACATCCTCAGAGGGGATCGTGGGAACCCTCAGACTCATCTAAGTCGGTATCAGATGTAGTAGACTCAGGGAGTCTGTGTGTTTCCTCTTACACGTCCTCTTCGAGGGGTTCACCTGCAGGATCAGGAGAAACTTGGAAGAGGAGGAAATTCCCAATGGGGAAACCTGGGGCGATGGATCCCTGGGCCTGAGAGCAAGAGGCTGGCAAGAGGTGTCTACAGGCACGAAGAGGGAGGAGCTAGAGGGATGGACCGTTGACCTGGCTAAGGAGCCAGGACACTCCTCATCACCTCAAAGGCTCCCTCCCGGGAGACCGGAATATCCCGTTCGAGGACACAGGAATTCCGGCTCCACTGAGAGGAAGGCTCGAGGCGATGTCGGTGCCGAGCTTACCAAAGCGAAGCCCGAGAGGGAGGCGGGTCGGACAAGGGTCCGATGCTACTAGCCCCTCGGGCCGACCAGGAAACTTCGGCGACGGATCCCTCCAAGGAAAGTCTCAAGGAGGAGATCGGGCCGAAGACGACGGAGCCGAAGGATGTATCGGCTCCGGCCGAAACAGTCACTGTCCCGAAGCTCCGGCTCCGAACTCTGGTGGGGAGTCGGAGGAGGAAGTTCAAGGGTGAAGCAATAGCGAAGTCTGCTGAGACGGGCTATGGAGCATTTGGGCCAGTGCCTGCGACTTTAACAGCCTGCTTACCACCCTCTCTAAGTCGTGGTCAGACAGCCTGGAAGATCTCGAAGATCGGCTCCGATGACTCCGCTCCGACAAAAGAGGAGACCCGGGCAGTGGATACTCTCCAACGAAGGGGACAGAGATCTCTTTCGGGACGAAGTCATCGGAGCCGAAGTCCCCGGAATTCCAGATGGAGCCGAAGGTTTCTCGGCTCCGATGCTGGATAAGGTGTCGGCTCCAGCCGGAGCCGACAAGGCCACAGTAGATCGGGTGTCGGAACCAATCGGTGCCGAACCCACTACCTTAGAAGCAGAAAGATCGGCACCAGCCGGAGCCGATCTCGGCTCCGACGGAGCCGGAGCCACCGGAGAAGGCTTAGATACTGTAGCCTGAACCTTCAGTGGCTTAGAAGGTTTACTAGACCCTGTTTTAGAGGGAGAACCTTCTGGCTTAAGTAAGCCTCGGAGGATCAATTTATTCCTCCTTTCCTGCAGGACTCTCTGGCTAAAAGAGTGACACAAAGCACAGGAGTCCTGCAGGTGCAAAGGCCCCAGGCAGTAAACACAAGAAGTGTGACCGTCTGTCAGAGACATTTTCTGACAGCACGAGTCACACTTCTTGAAGCCTGAGACCTTGCCTTCCTTTGACATAGTCCTAGAGGAAGAAAGTCACACACACCCCAACAAACACACAATTAATCCCCAAACACACAGACACACAGGTAGGGATTAAGCAATGGGGTCTAGGCCTAACTTAAAACTCTTTTACAATTATAAAAAGAATTTAAAACTTTTTAACTATAAGGGAAATAGGGTGGGCTGTAGAAACACTACACACTATAAAAAGGGGAATAAGGGAGAAATAAATCCCTAACTAAGCTTTTTGACAATATCAACTTACCTCAGCTGGCAAAGGAGACCTCTTTCGCTAAGCGGCAAACGAGATCTAAGGTAGTTCCGCCTTGCATCATGGGATATAGGGTTGCCTCGAGCTGGTAAAAGGAGTTCTCAAGCTAAAGCAAGTGCCGAGTCGGAGCCGAGGATCGGCTCCGAACCCATCCAGCAAGAATGAAGGCGAGATTGACAACTTAACATTAATTTGCTGCAAAAATAGACCGATGACGAATAGTTCGGGGTTGAGTAAGACACAAAACTGACAGCGAGGGACGTCGTGGTCTGGGCCTAAGCAAGGAATGCAGTACAAATGTAAACCTTTGAGGTATTTGCTTTCCACAGGTAAGACCATTGTTAAGTTTTACTGACATCGGTTAAGAGCAATTAAAAGGATCCCCAACGGGGTACTTAACTTTTTTGAAGACTTTGGTTCTGAAACTCGAAAATGAAAATTTCAGGAGTCGGACGACCGGCACTTGTGAACTCCTTCTGCTTCGGGCACCGCACGGCAAGAAAGACTGATGTAATGGCATCGGCTGCATGTTTTATACCCCTGACGACCTGACGTCATGGCAGAAGAGACAGCATCCGACGCAGGAATCCAAGACTTAGATATTCAGGCCGGCTGACGGCTACCTGCAGGCAGATAACCCAAATGTAATGACTGCAACAGTGAAACACAAAGAACATCCATGCATTTCAGCATCAAAGCTGAAGTAGATGTACCTTATTTTTCTTCTATGCTTGCTCACATAGCAAAATAGTAACTATGCAAAGTGATTCTGCATTTTATGGTAATGGACTGAGAAAAAATCTGGCAGCTTTGCTAAGCACCTGAGAAAATGTATTAATCAAAGTTTGGCTTTAGAACAATATGACAACAAATTAATTTTGATAAACAAACTATACCTTACGAGCTTGTTCTTCTGCCCGCTCTTTTTTAATTTTCTCCAGTTCTGCCAAAAGAGCTGCAGTATCATCATCACTGTCCTCATTCAAGTCGGAGTCCTCTTCCTCCTCCTCCTAAGCAATCAAACCAACATAATATCAGGCTTTCAAACACAGACTGTAGTATAGGGACATTTAAAAATGCATGTAATGTCATACAGTAAATAAGCATTTAGCTCTATTGTTTCATGATATTGATATTACCTTAAATATTTGCATACTGGAATCACTATGCAATATCAAGTTAGCTACTGTCATTTTACTATATTAAATGTTTACCCTATTGAAATTACAGCTAGGATATTAATAATATCATAATTACAGTACTTAGGAACTCAGAATACAAAAAGAATACAGGAAAATTACCCTTAGTAGATAGGAGGCATACAACGTGAACAAATAAAGAACCTGAATGTAACAAATAAACACTGGGACCAAAATATGGCTCTAAGCATCTTCCTTTTAGGTTTAACAACTGTACAATGGCTACATAAGTTCAACAAACCTGACTGGTAAATAATCCACACAGTGACAATTCATTTTATTGACATTACTGTATTTATACAGAGCACAGGAAAATACAATACTAAAGTGGAAAAGAAACAATACACAGTGGCAGTGTGCTAAAGGACTGCTTGCTTTGCACAATTTCACTGCTTTCAGATTAAAATGCTCTGTTTCAATTTGTGGTTTGACTCAACACTGGACGAATGTTATTATATACCTAATTTTTTTTTGTTGTTTGTTTTTGCCAGCTACTGCTGACTTCCAAGTGTCAGCTATGGGGCCACCACAATTTATTTGTTTACTCATGCATGTTTAATTTTTAAGTTGATAAAAGCCCAAGACACTCATGCCACTGTAAAACAGCATTAATACAAGGTTAGGCTGTGGGATAAAATATGACAAAATGAAAAAACAGCTACTAACTCCAAAAATCCAAAACTGAAAAAGTGAGCTTAAAGAAACTACATTCAGCTGAAGCAGCACCAAAAGAAAAAGCAGTCAGAGACCAAATAATTCAGGACCAAAGTTTAAGCTAAGCATCTTCATTCAAATTTAATCATGAACTTCATCAGAGCTAAAAACAAAGTGGAAGACATCACTTAAATGTATCACTACTCACATGACATGATTTAAACAGTTACAGTTGTTAAAGTGATATCAGTCAAATAAAATGTTTTAAGAACTGTGTATGTTGAAAATAAATTATTAATCCACATACAATATGAGCAACAAATGAAATATTTATAAATCTAAAAACTATTACTTAAATTTAATATCCAAAAATCCACATATAATATGAGCAACAAATGAAATACTTGTGCATCTAAAAACTACTGCTTAAATTTATAAATCTAAAAACTACTGCTTAAATTTAAGCAAACACTTCACAGGTGTGTACTAGGCTAATTGCCCTGGAGCCTTTATAAGCCTAGCCCATAGAAGTGCCCTGGCATTGTGCCACCTGACATTGGTTCCCAGTGCCTCTAACAAGTAGAGCTACTGGAGTGATCCCTGAGGTGAACTTTCTATTTCACATCCACCCTTCAAAATTTTTCTTGAGGAGGGCCAGTGAGGTGCTCTGCTTGACATGTATGGGAAGTCTATTCCACAGCACGGGCAGTCTCTGGGTTATGAACCTGTCCCTCCAGCATGTTTTGTTGATTATGGTAATGAGGCTGAGGTTTCTGGAGCGTGTGGTACGGAGAGACTGGGATTTCTTTAGATGTAGCATTTCTAACAGAGCTAGGTCAGACATGGCTTTGTAAGTCAAGCAGAGATCGCCTCTTAGTAGATGCCATGAGACGGAGAATAGCTGGAGTTTTTTCAGTCTGTCTGTGCAGGACATGTGTTCACGGCCTAGGATCCTCTTCGTGAGGTACTTTTGTGGCTTTTCCAGCTGTTACATGTGTCTAGTGAGGTACATGCCAAATGGGGCATTATACTTGATGATTGGCCTAATGAGAGAAGAGTAGAGAGAGATTATGACCTCTTTCTTCCTGGATGCAAAACCCTTGGTAATGAGATGTGCCACATAGAAGGACTTTCTGACCACAGTGGCAATGTGGTGGTTGAAGGAGAGGTTGCTATCAAACTGTGTCCCTAGATCTCTTATAACACACCTTCAGTGTTCAGTGGACTCCCATTGAGGTGGTAACTAGTGGGAAAAGAGTTTTTCCCAAAGGGGATGACAACGCATTTTTTTTGCATTAAGCTTAAGGCCATGGTTTCGACACCAGTCATTGGTCTCAGTGAGGCCTTTCTGCAGGATGTCTACATCACTTGGGGAGTTAATAATGGCTCCAGGCATGCAGTCGTCTGTGAACTTGGTCAGCCAGAGTCCCTTCATGTTGGCCAAGACTTCTGAGAAGTAGATGCCAAACAGGAGAGGACCCAGGACCGATCCCTGTGGGACTCCACGCGTGACTGGTCAGCAGTCTGACTTGAGTCCGCTACTTTCACACTGTGGGTACTAACTGTGAGGTAATTTGCAGCCCACCAAGTGAAATATGGGTTGATGCCTAGTTTGGTGAGTTCATCAATAATTCCTGAGTGGGGAATGGTATCAAAGGTCTTGACCAGATCAAGGTAGGCTGTACAGGTTCATAGGTAGGTACTAGGCTATCTGCCCAAAAGCATTTATAAGCCTAGCCAGAATGTGTTGGCTTTCGCCACCCCCTTAGAATAGTTCCCTGTGCCTCTGTCTAGCAGAGCCATTGAAGTGATCCCTGGGGTAAACTTTCTGTTTCCCATCCACTCGTCAAGGTTTCTCTTGAAGAGGGTTAGCGAGGAGCTCTGCTTAATGAAGATTGGAATCTTGTTCCAGCGCATGGGAAGTCTCTGGGACAGGAATCTATCCCTCCAGTGCGTCCTATTTATTGTTGTGGTGAGGTTTAGATCCCTGGAGCATGTGGCTCGAGAGGATATGGTTTTCTTTAGGTGGAGCATGTCCATCAAATCTGGGTTGGACATGGCCTTGGGTTGGACATGGCCCTGTATGTCAGGCAGAGATCACCTCGGAGTAGGCGGTATCCAGCTGAGTACAGCTGGAGTTTCTTCAGTCGAGCTGCATAGGGCATTTGCTTGAGGCCAGTGATCCTCTTGGTGAAGTACTTCTGTGGTCTTTCCAGTTGTTGCAGGTGTCTTGTAAGGTACATCCCAAATGGGGCATTGTACTCTATGATGGGTATGATGAGTGATGTGTAGAGGGGCCCAATGACCTCTTTTGATCTGGATGCAAACCCTTTTGTGATTAGGTGGGCCACATAGAAGGATTTTCTAACCACTTTGGCAATGTGATTATCAAAGGAGAGGTTACTATCTACTTGGGTCCCCAGATCCCTTATTACGTCTTCCTTATTTAGGGGGCTACCACCCATGTGGTAGTTTGTGGGTACTTTGTTTTTTCCAAAGGGGATGACTATGCACTTTTTGGCATTTAGCTTGAGGCCATGGTTTTGTCTGTCTCAGCCAGAGAGTCAATTATAGCCCCCAGTTTGCAGTCGTCTGCGAACTTGGTCAGCCATAGTCCTCCTGTGCTTGCCTGTACCTCTGAAAAGTATATGCCGAACAGGAGGGGTCCTAGGACTGAGCCCTGGGGAATGTCATTTGTAACCGGTTTAGAGTCAGACCTAGCTCCCGCAACTCTTACCATGTGGGTTCTGTCCGTGAGCCTGTTGGCAACCCATCTCGTGACGTAGGGATTTATGTTCAGGCTGATGAGCTTGTCTATAATACCCGAGTGGGGAATGGTGTCGAAGGCCTTTGCGAGGTCTAGGTAGGCTGTGTGGACCACCTTTCCCTCATCTATAGCCTTGGTAACTGTCTCAAAGAAGTCCACCAGGTTTAGGAGGCATGCTCTGCCCTTAACAAAGCCGAACTGGGTAGGGTCCAGTGTTTGCAGGTTCCCAATGTCTCTGTTAATGAGATCCATGATGATGCGCTCCATAGCTTTGCAGACCAAGCTAGTCAGGCTTATAGGGTGATAGTTCCCAGGGTCCGTTGTGGCTCCACCTTTGTGGAGCAGAATAACCGTTGCTGTGTGCCACCCTGTGGCACGTAGCCTGTGGAGAGGCATAGTTTAAACAGTGTGTTTAGGTGAGAGGTTAGTTCATCTTTGAGCTCGTGTAGGACGCAGCCTGGGACACCGTCCGTTCCCATTGATGGTGTGTTTTTGGCTTTGGAGAAGGCTGTTTTAACCTGAGTGTCTGTGATTTCAGGGGCACTACATTATTCTGGTGTAGTTATGGGCCCTTTTGGGGGTGAGAGGGGAGTGAAGTTTGCAATGAACCGGTCTGCCAGGATGTTGGCTATATCGGTCGGTTCAGTGTATTTTGTGCCATTCTGTACTAACTCTAAGCAGATCTGAGAATTGCCACTTAGAATTTTGACATAGCTAAAGAATGCCTTGTCGTTATCTTTGGAGTTCATGGCAATTTTTCTTTCGAAGCTAGCCTTGAATGACTTTATGAGAGAACATAGTTTCTTGCTGATACTGATCAAGGATGTCTTCCCATTCTTGGGATTTTACTCTTTTTCTGTACTAGTTTCCTCCTTCTATTGTATAGCTTGTTTATGGCAGGGGTCCACCACACTGGTTTCCTTTTCTTGGAGGAGTGAGTCTTGGTTTTGTTTGGGATAGCACGATCCGTACATACTTGTAGGCGCCCATAGAGTGCATTAGTAAAGGATTTTGTAGCTTTGACAGCGTTATCCTTTAGCATGGGGGCTTTGAAACTTCCCACCACAGTCTTAAGTAATGTGAAGTTTGGTTTTGAAAAGTTTTTCATGGTGGTTTCTTTGACTGGGGGTGGTGGCGGAATGTGAATATCCAGAGTGATTAGTTTATGGTCAGATCTAACCATCGAGGGGTTGACCTCCTATGTGGGACACCGGTCGCCCATGTTGGTGATGACCAGGTCCAATATGTTGTTACCTCTGGTGGGGGTGTTGACCAGTTGATCCAGGGCATTTGAGTTTATAAATTCTAGGAAATGTTGGGCAAGGGAGTCTGTACTTGAGTAGTTCCTCCCAGTTAATGTTTGGGTAATTGAAATCACCCAGTATCAGGGTGTCTGGTAGGACCTTTATCTTTCTCAGTGTTTCCAGGAATGCGGAGTGGGGATCCTGGGACATGGTGGGTGATCTGTAGCAAGCTATAATTTGAATAGCAGTTTTGCACATGAATGATCTCTGAAGCATCGTGCTGTGCCACTAACCTGGAGGTGTGGGTATCCTTGATGAATATGGATACTCCCCCTGCCTTTTGTATTTCGGTCCGGGTTTTGTGGCCGAAATGTGTGGTATGAGTTGTAGCCTGGTAGTGCTGGGGTGCTCTCTGGAGCCTTAAACCAGGTTTCTGTTACTGCACATATATCGATTTCCTCCATACTGAGGAATGCCTCAAGTGACTGCATTTTGAGGTTTAGACTTCTGGCATTGAGTAGCATTACCCTCAGTTTTTTGTTACTTGTGCTATTTACGGCGGTGGGTTTGTGTTTTGAGCCTTGCTCAAAAAAGGCACTATGGGGGTGGCAAGTGCCTTGGCCAGTATTCGAAAGCCTAAGTGAGACAGGTGCAAGCCATCTCTAGTGAAGCAGCGAGGCTTGTCGAGCATGTCATTCCAGGCTGACAGACACTGGATCCCCTTTGAATGACACCAGAAGCTTAGCCAATTGTTGAAATTGATAATTTTTTTCTCTATACCATGGTATCATTCTTGGTGAGGGCAGGATGCTACTCAGGGTCAGGGTTACACTGGCCCTGCCTATGTGATCAGAGAGCTCCTCCATGTCTCTTTTCATGTAGTCCAGGGAGGTACGGCTCAGGTCATTCACACCATGGACAATGACAGAGTCATATTTGTACTTGTTCTGGAGTGACCTGAGTGCTTGTGTTATGTGGCGGATCCTGGCACCCGACAGGCAGCTAACAGTAACCTTCTCCTTGTTCAGCCTAGTGAGTGGGACGTCAGTGTGCCTGACTATACAGTCACCTATTACTAGTGTGTTGGGTATGTTATTTTGCCTTAAGAGCTGTGATTGCATAGCACACTGGTTTTGTGAAGTATGTTTTTCATGGTTTGTGTTGGGGGGTGGGGTTGTTTGGATGTCTGCTTTGGAGGTCTCTGTTGCTTTTGCAGATTTTTATTTAGAGCCTCCGAGTATGTTTTAGTGTATTTATGTGTGTTTTTTACCTGTGCTGATTTCATAGGTCTATGCAAGACTGGTGGTGTGATGCAAGTAAATCCCTTCTCCTCTTGACTGTCAGGTCCAGTCTTGGGTTGAGAGAGCTTAGCCTCCAGTTTGGCTGTATAACTGCATCTCTCGCATGTATTAGTGCTTGGTGGAAGGAGGAGAGGGTTGTCTGTGTACATGAAGCAATTGTAACATTGCCTCAAAATGCCCAGATTCACCATGTGGACCAGAGAGTACACCTGAAACTGCCCTTTGGACATGCCTGGATAGGTACAATGAAATGTTTTACTGATTGGCTGGTAAGGACAAATAGAGAGCCTTGTCCTTCTCTACAGTTTAGGGGGGTCTAGTTCTAAGGTGTATTAGTGCTTGCTATGAGTTTAGAGCAAGTGCCGGGATGAGAAGTGAATGGTTTGAGTGCTTTAATTGAAAGTTTGTCTAGTTCCAAGGGAAAAATTGAAGAGTACACTTTGTGGAGCCGAGAATAGTTATACCCTAGCTAACCGGCGCACAAAACCGCGCAAATGCGAGTTTTATAGCATGGAAATGAAAGAGATAGAAATTAGCCCAAAATGGCCAATAAACTACTAATTTCTGGGCTGAAACCACTTCTCCAGGGACAGATAGGCTGCTCAAAGCTCCCTCTCTCACAGTGAACAGAGAAACTTCCTTCTATTCAAGTAAGGTATGGGCAAACACAGAAACTTGTAACACAGCCCTGAATTCAGCACTAACCAGAAAACTGGACTATACTAGCTTAAAAAGGCGGGAAAACAAGTATATTTTTTGTTTTTCAGAAAATAAAGCAAATACAATAAAAAAAACCACTTTAAATGCACAGAAATGGCTATCACAGGAGTGTATACCCTACGACAGTTAAACAGATAATTTAAACACAAAAACAACTTTGTTAAAGTGCAGGCAGTAAAATAAGTACAATATGTAGCTGAAACGAGCTTTTTAAATCACAAAAACTCTAGAAAATTGGCATTTATTTGGAATTAGCTAAAGGCAGCAAGAAAATGCAGAAAAATGATACTTAATCACTGCAAAGTCTCTCTTTTGTCTCTCCGCTGCTGTAGAACTCTGCAGGACACCAGGCAGGAGCTTGCTGAGCTGTATGAACTGCCTTGCCCTCATCCACAGCCCTGGTGACTGACTCAAAGAAGTCAACCAGGTTGAGCAGGCATAATCTACCTTTCACAAAACCAAATTGCGTGGGATCTAGAGTTTGGAGATTCCATATCCTTGTTAATTAGGTCCATGATGATGCACTCCATAGACTTACATATCAGACTCATCAGGCTAATGAGGCGATAATTCCCAAGGTCTGTAGTTGCTCCCCCTTTATGGACAGGGATGACTGCAGCAATGAGCCATTCGGTAGGTAAAAAGCCTGAGGTGAGGCTGTGATTGAACAGGGCACACAGATACGGTGCCAGTTCACTTTGTAGTTCATGTAGAACACATCTTTGGATATTGTCAGGTCACATGGAAGCTGTATTCTTGGCCTTGGGCAATGCAGCTTTAACCTGTGCGGCAGTAATGCTGGGTGCCTGGCATTCCTCCAGTATTGTAATTGGTCCTTTAGGGGGGGAGGGGTAAAGTTGGCACTGAATCTGTCGGCCAGTATGTTAGCAATATATGTTGGCTCAGTATAGAAGGTACCACTGTGCAGTAACTCAGAGCAAACATGGGTATTGCCATGGAAATTCTTGATACAACTATAGAAGGCTTTGTGGTTGTTTTTAGTGTCTGCCGCAATTCTGCCTTCAGCTGGCTTTAGAGGTTTTGATGAGGGATCTCAACTTTTTGTTGAGGCTAATAAAGGAGTTTTTCCAGTCTTGGGACGTCACCTTTTTCTGCAACAGTTTCTTCCTTCTGTTGTAGAGTTTATTAATGTCAGGGGACCACCAGAATAACTTCCTTTTTTTTGGACGAGAGCATCTTGGTTCTGTTTGGTATTGCCAAGTTCCATGCATTTATGTATGTGTTTGTACAGTGCATTCGTGTATAATTCGGCAGTCATGCACCTATTTTCCATTGACATGGGTGCCGTGAAGTTAGCCACCTCTGTTTTAGGAGCCCAAAGTCAGCTTTGAAGACATTTTTCATGGTGGTTACCTTTGCGGGGGGGGGGGGGCGAAATGTGGATTTCCATGGCAATTAGTTTGTTTTCGGATCTAACCTGGTCAAGGATGTTGCTTCCTCTACTGGGGGTAAGAATGAGCTGGTCCAGGGCATTTGACTTGATGAATTCCAGGAAGCATTGGGCCACTACATTGGTGCACGAGTAATTTTCCCAGTTGATGGAGGTGTAGTTGAATTCACCTAGTATGAGAGTGTTGGGTTGGACCCTAATAGTTTCCAGGGTGCTTAGGAACGTGGAGTGAGAGGCTTGGGACATGGTTGGGGACGTATAGCAGGCTACGACCTGAATTGCCGTCTTACCCAATGACAGTTGTACCTGAAGTATCTCAGATGCTTTATTAGTGTTCTCATTACACCTGGTAATTTGTCTGCCTGTAAAAGTATCTTCCAGTTAAATTCCCTCACCTCTAAGAGACAATTAAAATCCCCACAAAAAGGACTAGGTTTAAGATAACCAAAAAAAATTTTTCTTAAAAATTAAAACAAGTCAGTGAGTGTTTGCCTAAAGCATTTATGGAATCCTCCTTTTTGATGGCTAACTCATGTTCATAAAATTCTTTTTGAGAGCTTTTTGTTAGTCTTACTTACATAGAAACAACTGCATGTTTCACATGTAGCTAGACAAACAAAGAAGGGAGAATTGCAAGTATACCTACTTTTTGCCCAAAACGATGTCCCACTGTGCCTCAAGCCAACTTTGACTCCTCATTGACATACCTGCAAAATTTGCAAGCATTACACTGGAACATCTCGTTGTTCCTAGTGACAACTTTAATAGGAATGTTCTCAAAAAGTTTTCTTAAATCAAGATGTTTCTTACAGTTAAACTTGGGTTCAGACCCAATAATAGAACTTAAATCACTGTTGCCTAGTATGATGTTCCAATTTATGATGTTCCAATTTTACTGATCATTTTTTGATATCATAAGCATCTCAAGATACAGAAAAAAGGCAAAGTTCTATCTTAATCTGGAGAACAACCATTATCTGCTTCTTTAAGATTGTCTGGTATGCCTGACAACAAGACGGGAAAATGTTGTGGACCTGAAACTTCATCAATAAACCTGTTGAGAAATAAATTCTTGCAACTCCTCTCTTTGCAAAGTTGTTTAAGATGAAGAATCTGTATGTTAGAGGTCTCACTGTCACTAACCAAGTGACTTTATGATGAACTGTCTTCTGAACTACATTGCTCGTTATAAATCTTGGATGTTGACTATCCAAAGAGAGGTAATTGTTGGTAAAAGTAGCTTTTCAAAAGATGTAACTATGAAATACAGAAGTCCCAACATACATTTAAATTTCCAGGTTTAAGAAATTCACCGAAACACCTAAACTTCCTATAGTGAAAGAGAGAAAGTCTGCTCTGCTATTCAAATAGAGAATGAAACTGTCAAGCTCGTATGAATTTCCCTCTCATATAAAAAACAAGTCATTAATGTATCTTCTACCAAACAAAACCTTACTAAACAAAGTGTGTGAACATAAACTTGTGTTCCCACCAACTCATGACAATGCTTGTGTAGGATAATGCCAACCTGGCTCCCATAGCTATGCCCCTTTTCTGTTATATACCACATCAATGTGATGCTGTCTGTTGCTACTAACAGGGTCTGTATCAGAACATCGAAGTTTCAAAACTTCAAATGTTCTAATATCGATCCCTATTCAGCGAAATCTGAAAATATCAAAGCAACAGAAAACCAATATTTTTCCTAGGGAAAGAATTTGGTTGTCTGTTTCTGTTGCTTCGGTATTTTCAGCGCTGTGGTGGAAAGTTATGGGTCGGGTTCAGTTAAGTGTGTGACTGAGTGCGGGTTAGGGTGCGGGTTAGGTATGTGTGCGATTGTGTGAACGTGAGGGTTAGGGCGGGTTAGGTGAGTTAGGGTACGGGTTAGGTAAGTGTGCGATTGTGTGGACTGAGGGTTAGGGCGGGTTAGGTGAGTTATGGTGCGGGTCAGGTAAGTGTGCGATTGTGTGGACGTGAGGGTTAGGGCAGGGTAGGTGAGTTAGGGTTAGGGCGCGGGTGAGGTGAGTGTGCGATAGTGACAGACCTTAGGGTTAGGGTTTGGGTTAAGGTAAGTGGATAGTTAGTGGTGTGTGTATAGTTTAGTGTAGGATTAAGGGTATGTGTGTGGATTGCTGTTTGTTTGGTGTGCTTGTGTTGTGTGTGAGTGTTTTGGAACAGCTAATTTTTTCCCTGGGAAAAAATTTGCTGTTCTGTATGTTCGATGTTTTCAGCTTTCGCTGAATAGTGGTCGATATTAGAACATTCGAAGTTCTGAAACTTCGATGTTCTAATATTGACCCTAATAGCAGGGGTCCAGGAGTCCACAGCTGATTTAGAGCTTTGAAGGATTCTATTAGAGCAATTATCCCCTTTGATTTATGTCCTAGAGCCTGAAAAGAAGCTCCCGCATGCTGTAGACCTTTATACCTTGAGACACTACACCCCTACGTGACTAACTGAACAGGAGAAGTAGGAGAAAAAGGAAAGCCTGAAATAAGTAAGACGTGACTTGCCCACTCTAAGAGTTACTTCTTGATGAAATTTAGAACAGGAATTGGTAATGGTCTGAACTGATTTGAGGCACCACTGAATTTTTTCATATGGAGTCTGACATTGTTTTGGTCATCTCTGCTGGAAAGATTTAGTTCTGTCCAAATAAAATATAAATTACCTGTGGACACCCGATAGTGGGAGATGATGTTTACCATGGTTAAAATGTTCAGTATAAATGCAAGTTGGGTAGCAGACTGATTCAAACTGGATTCTGTACAAACTTTTGCTTGCTATGAAGCATGTCCTAAGCATCACCCTTTCCTTTTATTAAATTAGATGGGTAGGTGGGACAGAAAGGGTTCACAATTCAAAAAGTTCTCCTGGCAAAAGGGAAGGCCACTAGAAACTGGGTCTTTCAAGAAAAAACAGAATGAACTTTTCCAGCATAAAACAAATGTCACATGGAAGGACAAGCTTTCATACAGAAGACCTATGGTAAATGGTACCACGTGTGAAAGGCAAGCAAAGACAGGGGTCTAGGATAGAATGAAAGTTAGGAATAACAGCCAAATGAATGTTAATGGAAAAAATAGCAAAGACCAGAATCAAACATTTCCAAACAAGAAAAGGACCTTTGGGGCAGAAACTGAAGAGAGATTTATGTTTTGTTGGATGACCAAACGGAAAAAACATGTCCATTTGTCTCAGTAAGTCTATTTATTTTATTTAACATTTACTGACCAGGAAAGTCTGTTAAGACATGGCCTATTTTCATTGGAGGCCCAGGGAGAAATGTTCCAGATGCAGGTCTTTGGAATTGTCTTTAGTAAAAAGACCTCTAAAACGAGGATTTGATGGTTATTAATGGAACCGAATAGCCATGCTATCAGCATTAGGGAGTTGAGATCTGTCTGCGGGATTCATCTGAAAGGTGAGAAAGAAACACCCTAAAAGTTCAGAGAAGTTGCTTCTTCAGAAAAAAAAAATTCAGCAAGTAAACCAGGTCTGCCTGTCCTGAATGTGAGCTACGATAATTTTGAAGTCTAGCTTTGTGGATAAATCTCATCATAACCATCATCAGAAATGGAAGGAAAAGCATAAAACAGTTCTATGAGCTATGGCATTATTGGTCTGATTCTCTTCTCAGAGGAGAAAATAAGTGAAACAAGTTGGGACATTTGGTAATTATCAAACACACAAATGAAAGTACAGTTGTGTACACTTACCATAAATGTAGATGTTCGAGTGTATTCACTGTTGCAGTCATCACACTTGGGTTATCTGCCTGCAGGTAACCCTCAGTTAGCCTGAATACCAGAGTCTTGGGATTTCTACATCGTATGCTGTCACCTCTTCTGTGACGTCAAGTCATCATGGGTATAAAACATACAGCCGACACCATTGCATCAGTTTTTCTTGCCTCAGAGGTCAGGAGCCCCCAAAATAGGAAGCAATTACATGGTTTGGAACACCTCCAGTAAAAAGTAAACACCACTGCCATAAGATATGGCCAAAAAGAGGATAGGTAGAAAGAATAGAAAAGTCAGGGGGTTGGAGGTAGGGTAACCAGGACTGTAACAGTGAACACACTTGAACATCTACATTTATGGTAAGTGTACACAAAGTACAGTTGTGTACACTTACCATAAATGTAGATGTTCGAGTGTATTCACTGTTGCAGTCATTACATTTGGGTTATCTGCTTGCAGGTAACCCTCAGTCGGCCTGATTAACAAAGTCTTGGGTCCTGCATCGGTTGCTGTCCCTACTTCCATGACGTCAGGTCATCAGGGGTATAAAACATGCAGCCGATGCCATTACATCAGTTTTTCTTGCCCCAGATGTCAGGTGCCCCCCTAATGGGAAGCAATTAAATATAAAAGTACAAAGATATACCTCCAACAAAAAAGCAAATACACCAAAAAGGCTTTTAAGCATAGTAAAGGAAAGTAGAGCTATAGTCAAAAGAAGTTAGGGGGCTGGAGGGAGGGTAACCAGGACTGCAACAGTGAATACACTCTAACATCTACATTTATGGTTAGTGTACACAACTGTATTATGTTCTTCGTGTTTCACTATTGCAGTCATTACATTTGGGTAGATTCCCAAAGCTATGGTTTGGAGGAGGAATTTAGATAGCATTAGGGCCAGCTATAGGGCCCTGCAAGACTGCAGTGGCAAAGCCAGCTCTGGATTTAGAGAAAATTGGCAAATGATAAAGCTTGGTGAAAGTATGTGCAGAACTCCAGGTAGCAGCTTCTAGGATGTCCCTGGTAGGGACACCTCTGAGAAAGGCTGTAGAGGTAGATGCAGCCCTGGTGGAGTGAGGTCTGATCCCCTGGGGGAAAGGTTTTCCATGGTGCGTATAGCAGAAATTAATGCAATGGCTTATCCATTTAGAAATGGTTTGCTTTGAAATAGCCTTTCCCTCTGCCCCTGCAGCAAATGCCACCAACAGTTGTTCAGATTTCCTTTGAGGTTTAGTCCTGTCCAAGTAGAATCTAAGTTGTCTGTGCACATCTAAGGAATGCAGTATCCGTTCCCCTTTATTCTGTGGATTGGGAAAGAAAGTTGGCAA
The DNA here is from genome assembly GCF_019279795.1 of Protopterus annectens. Taxonomy (NCBI): domain Eukaryota; kingdom Metazoa; phylum Chordata; order Ceratodontiformes; family Protopteridae; genus Protopterus; species Protopterus annectens. The sequence continues at coordinate 1,451,411,998 of NC_056735.1, forward strand.
ATGAATGCACTGATTAAGAGCCACACTGGATACCACCTTGGGCATGAAGGATGGATTAGTTCTGAGGGATACTCTGTCCGCATGAAAGATGTTGAAAGGCTCCACTGCCATAAGGACCTGTAATTCAGATACCCTTCTAGCTGAAGTGATTGCTAAAAAGAAAACTGTTTTACAAGAAAGAAATTTTAAGTCTGCAGTAGCAGCTGGCTTGAAAAAAAGGTAGAATGAGTTTCTAACAAAGTTAAGGTCCCAGGCTGGGGTTGGAGCTCTCCTGGTTGGTCTCAAATTTTTGGCCCCTCTGAGGAACTGCTTGAGCAGTGGATGAGAGAAGAGGGGAGGTTCTGTGTTATAATGAGCTGAAATGGCTGAGACGTGGATTTTAATGGAGGAAAAAGACAGGCCCTTGTGAAGCATCTCAGTTAAGTATTGTAAAATCTGAGGTAAATTCGGTGCTGCTGTGCTCATCCCTTGAGATTGGTTCCAGGCACAGAATCTTTTCCATTTTTCAGCATAAGATTTTCTAGTACTAGTCTTCCTTGCCTCTAAAATGATATCCATCACAGGTTTGCTGAGGGATGGTAAAGTAGAGATTAAGTAATTAGCCAGGCTGCAAGGTTCAGTGTTAGAAGCTGAGGGTGCAGAATCTGGTTCTCCTGCTGAGACAGCAGGGAAGGAGTCTGAGGCAGGTGCCATGGAGATAACCGTGACACACTGCGCAGGAGGGGGGTACCAGTGTTGGCATGGCCAGTCTAGAGCAATCAAAATCATCCTTGGTTTGTCCTGTTTGATTTTTAGTAGTACTTTGGAGAGCAGAGGCAGACGGGGGAAGGCATAGACTGATAGGTTTTTCCAGCTGAGCATCCACTTTCCAGACTTGTTTTGTGGGGAGTCCTTGTGCAAAATTTGTCCAATTGGTAGTTCGGGGGAGAGGCAAACAAGTCTATAGCTGGGCTTCCTCATTTGCTTGTCAACATGTTGAAAATCCTTGGTTCCAGTTTCCACTCGTGTGGGTCCATGAGGTTTCTGCTTAGTCCGTCTGCCAGTGTATTTAATTTTCCTGGAAGGAATTGAGCTTGTAGGTGCACTTGGTAGCTCAAGGCTGTGTTCGACAATGCCATGGCTAGTCTGCAATGGGGGTAAGAATGTGTACCCCCTGTTTGTTTATGTACCACATAACAGTGGTGTTGTCCGTCTTTATCATTAGTTGTCCTGGAAGAATGTGGTCCTTGAAGGCTGTCAGAGCATTCTGTACAGCTAACATTTCTTTTTGATTGATATGCAGGTGCATTTGACTTGGGTGCCATTTGCCTTGAATGCACTTCCCTGCCAGGTGAGCCCACCATGCATAGTCTGATATGTCTGTTAGGGTTTGGGCAGCAAGGGGTGGTGTGAAAGGTAGTCCCTTGTTTTGCTGGCAGGCCTCTGCCCACCAAAGAAACTCTAGGCGCAGGCAAGGTATGATAGGAATCATTGTTTCTAGGTCTTGAGAATGCTGACACCATAGGCTTTTTATAGATACCACTGCAGTTTCCTCATATGCAGTTTTGCATATGGAATTAGAAGAATGCAGGAGGCCATGAACCCCACGGCTTGCAGTATTTGTCTTGCAGATAGCAGGGTTTTTGTGGCCACTTGTTTGAAGTAGGTTGTCAAATGAATTTGTTTCTCTGGCGTGAGGTAAGCCATCTGGGAAGTTGTATTCAAGCTTGCTCCCAGGAATATAATTTGTTGACAGGGTACCAGGTGTGATTTCTTTTCGTTTATGGTGTACCCCAGAAAAGTTAGAAAGTACAGTTGTGTACACTTACCATAAATGTAGATGTTCGAGTGTATTCACTGTTGCAGTCATTACAATTGGGTTATCCTGCTGGCAGGCTACTCTCAGTCGGCCTGAATTCCAAAGTCTAGGTCCGGCATCGGTTGCTGTCGCCTCTTCCCTGACGTCAGTGCGCCAGGGGTATAAAAGATGCAGCGAACACCATTTTCTACAGTTTTCTTGTCCCAGATGTCAGGTGCACCCAAAAGGGTAGGCTAAAAATATGTCAATAAAACATGCATGCACCAAAGTATATATTTTGCCTTCATCTACAAGCAAATACACCACATAGGTTGTATAGAATAGAGAAGTACAGATAAGTTCCAGCAAAGAAATGGGGGATGGCGGGTGGGTAACCTGGACTGCAACAGTGAATACACTTGAACATCTACATTTATGGTAAGTGTACACAACTGTACTATGTTCTTCGTGTTTCACTGTTGCAGTCATTACAATTGGGTTGAATCCCAAAGCTAAGGTTGGGAGGCTGGAGCTAAATAGCATTAGGAGTGGCTATTAGGCCCTGCAGAACTGCAGTGGCAAAGCCTACCCTGGATTAAGAATAGAGTGGTAAGTGATAGTGATTTGTGAAGGTGAGCACTGAACTCCAAGTAGACGCCTCTAAAATGTCTTTGGTTGGTACTCCCCTGAGGAAGGCTGCTAAAGTGGCTGCTGCTCTGGTTGAATGTGGCCTAATGCCCTTAGGTACTGGCTTGCCATGTTGTGAATAGCAGAAACTAATGCAGTGGCCTATCCACTTTGAAACAGTCTGCTTTGAGATGGCCTTTCCTTGTGATCCTGCAGCATATGCCACTAGTAATTGCTCTGTCTTTCTGAAAGCTTTGGTTTTGTTCAAATAGAAGTGTAGCTGTCTGTGTATGTCCAAAGAATGCAGAATTCTCTCCCCCTTATTCTGTGGGTTTGTATAAAAGGGAGGCAGATGAATAGTTTGGTTAAGGGCCACAATGGACACTACCTTAAGCATAAATGTCGGGTTTGTCCTCAGAGAAACCCTGTCTGGATAAAAAAATATAAAAGGTTCCACAGCCATGAGTGTCTGTAGCTCTGAGACTCGTCTTGCAGAAGTTATTGCTAGGAGCAAAGCTGTTTTCCAAGATAAAAACTTTATATCAGCTGTAGCGGCTGGCTCAAAAGGAGGCAGGGTGAGTTTTTCCAAAACATAATTGAGGTCCCATGCAGGTATTGGTCATCTCCTTGGAGGCCTTACATTTTTGGACCCTCTGAGGTACTGCCTTAATAAAGGATGAGAAAAGATTGGCGGCTCTGTATTGTAATGAGCTGAAATGGCAGAGGCATGAATTTTTATAGATGAAAAGGATAGGCCTTTGTCCAGCATCTCAGTCAAGTATTGCAAAATCTGAGGAATATTTGGTACAGCTGTGTCAATTCCTTGTGCCTGGTTCCAAGCACAGAATCTCTTCCATTTTCCAGCATAGGATTTTCTAGTACTAGGCCTCCTGGCCTCCAAAATAACATCCATCACCGCTTTAGTGAGAGGTGTGTTTTGTATGACTACATTATCCGCCATGCTGCCAGATTTAAGGTCTTGAGTTGGCTATGCAGGATTTGATTGTTCTGCTGGGACAGTAGATGGGGCACTTGAGGTAAGGTCTAGGCTGGGCATTGAGACAAGTTCCTTAGGATTGGATACCAGTACTGGTGTGGCCAGTCTGGGGCAATCAGTATCATTTTGGCTTCTCCTGCCTGACCTTTAGGAGTACCTTGGGGAGGAGAGGGAGAGGAGGAAAGGCATATACTGTTAAGTTTTTCCAGCTGAAAGATAGGGCATCCACTTTCCATGCTTGTCTGTGATAAGTCCTTGTGCAGAATCACTTTAGTTAGCAGTTGTGAGGTGAGGCAAATAGATCTATGTCCGGGCATCCCCATTTCCTTGTTACTATGCTGAAGACTTGTGGATCCAATTTCCACTCGTGGGGATCCATGAGGTTTCTACTTAGTTCGTCTGCCAGAGTATTTATCTTTCCTGGCAGGAATTGTGCCTGCAGATGTACTTGGTAAGTCAATGCTGTGTCCCACAAAGTCATGGCTAGTCTGCAAAGGGGGTAAGAATGAGTGCCTCCCTGCTTGTTTATATACCACATGACCGTGGTGTTGTCTGTCTTTATCAGTAGTTGTTCCGGATGAAGTAGGTCCTTGAAAGCTGTCAGGGCATTTTGAACAGCTAGCATCTCTTTTTGATTGATAGGTAGATGCATTTGGTTTGCGGACCATGTGCCTTGAATACATTTTCCTGCCATGTGGGCTCCCCAGGCATAATCCGATGTATCCGTTGTTAATGTCTGTGTGGCTGGGGGTAGAGTGAATGGCTGTCCCTTGTTCTGGTGACAGGCCTTTGCCCACCATCGAAACTCCTGTTGCAGGCAGGGAATGAGAGAAACTATTGTTTCCAGGCTGTGGCAATGTTGAGTCCAAACACTTTTTAGGTACCATTGAAGTTGCCTCATACGCAGTCTTGCATATGGAATTAGTAGAATGCAGGATGCCATGAAGCCCAAAGCCTGCAGAAATTTTCTTGCAGATAACTGGGCCTTTGTTGCCAACAGTTTGAAATAGGTAGTCAGTTGCCTTTGTCTGGCGTGAGATAAGCCATCTGGGTAGTTGTATTTAAGCTTGCACCCAGGAATATTATCTCTTGAGAGGGTACTAGTTTTGATTTATGTTCATTGACTGTGTACCCTAGGCATGGTAGTAATCTCTTTACAAATGCCAGATGCTGTAGTAGAATATCCTTGTTCTCTGCCTGAATGAGGCAGTCGTCCAAGTAAGGATATATTTGTATTTCTCTTTGTCTGCAGAATGCAATTACTGGTGCCAGGCACTTTGTGAAGACCTTGGGCGCAGTAGATAAGCCAAAGGGCAGTGCAGAGAATTGGTAGTGCATTGAGCCAGCTTTGAATCTGAGGTATCTTCTGCATGTTTGTCTGATTGGGACATGCAGGTACGCCTCTTTTAGATCTAAAGTCACAAGCCAAGCCTTCTTGCCCAACATGGGCAGAAGCTGCTGTAGAGTCAACATTTTGAATTTTGGAATATCCAGGTATGTGTTTAGAATAGATAGGTCCAGTATTGGTCTCCAGGCTTTGTCCTTTCTGGGTACCAAGAACAGTCTTGAATAAAATCCTTGTCCCTGCTCTTGCTCTGGTACTTGTTGAATGGCCCTCATGTCCATGAGGGATGAGACTTGTTTTTGTGCCTCTGCCCATTGATGTTTTGGCCAACCGTTTGCCCTTGGCAGGGTATGGAAGTGAAACTTGTAGCCTTGTGACACTATGTTTAAGACCCATTTGTCCTGGGTTATGTGCCAATTTTGAGAAAAATGTGCTAGTTTTCCCCCTAAAGATGCTGCCAGAAGATAAGTGCTTGGCGCAGGCAGGGGGAAGTCATTGGGATTGTTTCCTGTATGGCTGTGATTTGTCTTCTCCAGTTTAGGAGGTAGAAGCACCCCCTTGTTTAGACCTGTACGAACCTTGGGGCTGGGATCTGCCTCTAGAGCGTCTGTATCTACCCCTTTGCGGCTTGACACTGGAAAGGACCAATTCTTTGAAGGCCAGTGTCTGCTAAATCTTGGTGGCTGTACCTGTAAGAAATCCTTGACTGTTTGCATAGATTTAGCTTTGTCCTCCATTTTCTTTAACACCTCTTCTGCTTTAACACCAAACAAAGCATCATGCTGTAATGGAGCATCTAATAATTTTGCTTTAACATGATCAGGTAAATTTTGTTCCTTTAACCAAGCATGCCTCCTAATGACAGAACCCGTAACTGCGGCCCTGTAGGAGGCCTCCAGAGAATCAAAACCACATTGCAAAGTATGTTTTCCAACTTGTTCAGCTGCATGCAAAAATTCCTGCATTTCTTTGTTTTCTGCACATTCAGAATTTATCAACATTTTTTCTTTAAGCAGTGACATAATATATTGCTGATATTTGAGCAAATGAAACTGACAATTTAAATCCCTTATAGCCAGGGTAGCAGAAGTGTAAATCTTTTTTCCCCATCTGTCCAGTGCCCTAGAATCCCTGTCAGAGGGAGTAGGGTTTTTTGCAGTGGAAGCCTTGACCCCTTTGGGACCCTGAGAGAGAGTTTCTGGGTCAGCAGAAGGGTTTTTGAAAAGGAATTTATGAGAGTCAGGAACCCTATAGTACCTGTCCGGCTTAACAGGAGCTGGAGGTAAGGAGTCAGGGGTCAGACTGGACTCTGAAAATACATTGTCTACAATGTCTAACACAGGTGGAATAGCTAGGGGCCTGTGTTGTGGTAGTAAAAGGAAGTCTCTGAGCCTTTTCTTAGATTCTGAATAATCTTGGCTCTCCCAGTGGAAATGCTCCCTCATGGTATGTAAAGTATCCCCAAAAGAATAATCCTCAGGAGGAGAGGCTGAAGGGATTGATTCTTCAGCATCAGAATCCTTATAGGGAGGAAGAGAGTATTCCTGATCAGAAGAGGAATCAGATGAAATGGAAACCTGATCTGAAGATTCATATTCTGTCTCTTGCCTAGGCCTCTTATCAGGAGGGGGATGGGAACCCCTGATCAAAGTAATTAGGTCTTCGGCCATTTTGAGCATCTGTTTTTTTAGGCATGGAGGCCTGTCCATGAGGCTGTTGTACTTGTTTCTTTGTCTTTGAAAGGTGCTTTAGTCTTTGCCTTTGAAGCTGAAGTTGTTTTAACATATAATTGTGTAGGTCTGAAAACACCCTCAGAAGCCGATGCCTGCTCAGCGGCTCCGGACCCATCTGAGGGAATAGTTTCCGAAGGTCCAATACCTTGAGCTTCCAGCGGCCTGGTCGACTCCATGTGGGTGTCGGTAGCAGCCTCCGAGTCTAAAGTAGCGGTCGTCGGGGGCTGCAAAGGCACCTCACGGAGAACCGGGGAACCGGCGACTGGCTTAGAAGAAGCCTCGTCGTCGGTTTTGGACCTTGGATGCCTGTCCTTTTCCTTGCGTTTCTTGTGAATTCCGGTAGTCGGATGGCTATCCGATGACATTGTATAGTTAAATCTTCTGCCAAAATAGTGAAATACAAAATCGTACCGACGCTTAACAGTGCGTTGGTTAAATCTAGCACAAAACCGACAACTAGCAACGTCGTGGTCAGGGCCTAGGCAAGGAATACAGTAAGAATGAAAAGTCCTTATGAGGTATTTGCTTCACACAAGAAATGCAATTATTAACTTTTTCTGACATCGGTCTGGAGCAAGAAAAATGTTTCCCCAACGGGGTACTTAGCTTTTAGTGAAGACTTTGGATCTGAAATTCGAACAAGAAAATCTCAGAAGTCTGCCGACGGGCACTTGCGAACTGCTTTTGCTTCGGGCACCGCGTGGCAAGAAAGACTGAAGAAAATGGCGTCGGCTGCAACTTTTATACCCCTGGCGCACTGATGTCAGGGAAGAGGAGACAGCAACCGACGCCGTACCTAGACTTTGGAATTCAGGCTGACTGAGGGTAGCCTGCCAACAGGATAACCCAATTGTAATGACTGCAACAGTGAAACACGAAGAACATCCCTTTGTACAAAGGCCAGATGATTCAAAAGTATGTCCTGGCTTTCTGCCTGAATTAGACAATCGTCCAGGCACGGGTATATTTGAATATCTCTTTGCCTGCAAAATGGAATAACTGGAGCTAGGCACTTTGTGAATACCCTGGGCGCAGTAGATAAGCCAAAGGGCAGTGCAGAGAACTGATAGTGCGTGTAGCCTGCTTTGAAGCGTAGGTATCTTCTGCAAGATTCCCTGATTGGGATGTGCAGGTATGCTTCTTTTAAATCTAGTGTTGCCAACTAGGCATGTTTGCCTATCATAGGAAGCAAGTGGTGAAGAGTCAGCATCTTGAATTTTGGAAACTCCAAAAAGGTATTTAGAGTAGACAGGTCCAGGATAGGACACCATAAATGGTCTTTTCTGGGTACCAGGAAAAGTCTCAAGTACAAACCTTGTCCCTTTTCCTCTTCTGGTACCAGTTGAATAGCTCCCATGCTTAAGAGAGAAAGTACTTGTTTTTGGGCCTCTGCCCACTGATTTGGGGGTAGGTTCGGCCACCCGCTTGGTGTTGACAACGTGTGGAAGTGAAATTTGTATCCCTGGGAAACTATATTTAAAACTCATTTGTCCTGGGTAATGAGTTCCCAATTCTTTGCATGAAGAGCAATCTTTCCCCCCAAAAGGGCAGTCAGCTGATAAGTGCTTGGAAATGTTAAAAGGAAGTCATTGAGACAGTTTATCATAGGGGGGGAGTCTTATTATTCCCATATTTGGAAGTGGAGGCCCCCAACTGCTTAGTTCTGTGTCCCCTGGGACTGAAACCTGGGGTTTTTGCTGTGTCTGGGTTTGGCTTGAGAAGATCTGGAAGGGGCTGGAAAGGACCAATTCTTAGAGGTCCAGTGCCTACTAAATCTAAGAGGCTGAACTTGTAAAAAATCTTTAACAGTTAGTTTGCATAGATTTAGCTTTATCTTCCATCTTTTTAAGAACTTCCTCAGCCTTGTTGCCAAACAGGCGGTTCTGATTTAAAGGAGCATCCAACAATTTAACTTTAACATGATCAGGCAAAGATTGCTCCTTAAGCCAAGCATGCCTTCTGAGCAGAGACCCAGTAACAGTAGCCCTGCAAGAGGCCGCTAATGAATCAAAACCAAATTGCAAAGTATGTTTTCCAACTTGTTCAGCAGAATGCATTAAATCCTGTAATTCTTTATTTTCCACACAGTCAGGAATCAACATCATTTTCTGTTTAAGCAGCCCAATAACATGTTGCTGATACTTTTAACATATGAAATGGGCAGTTTAAAGCCCTAATGGCCAAGGTTGCAGAAGTGTAAACCTTCTTACTTCATCTATCCAGTGCACTGGAATCTCCATCAGAAGAGGCAGGATGTTTAGCAGTAGAAGCCTTAATGCCCTTGGGTCCCTGTGAAACAGTCTCTGGATCTGCAATAGGATTTTTAAAAAGGAACTTGCAGGACTCAGGGACCCTGTAGTATCTGTCAGGTTTTCTGGGAGCAGGAAGCAGGGAATCAGGGGCCAAACTAGATTCTGAAAAAGCATCATGAACAATGTCTAGTACAGGAGGAATAGCTAAAGGCCTATACTGAGGCAGGAGAAGGAATTCCCTAAGCCTCTTTTTTGAATCAGAAAAATCCTGGATTTCCCAGTGGAAATGCTCCCTTAGAATATGTAAGGTTTCCCCAAAAGAAAAATCCTCAGGAGGGGAAGCAGAGGGAATGGAGTCCTCTGCATCAGAATCTTCATAAGTAGATGAGGACAAATCCAGATCATCAGAAGAATCAGAAACAGAATCCTGATCAGAAGATTCATAATCAACTTCAGTCCTAGGCCTCTCAGAAGGGGGGGGGGTGTTTGGCTACCCCTGATTAGAAATATTAGATCTTCAGCCATTCTTATCCTTTGTTTTTTAGGCATAGAGGCCTGAGCATGTGGCCTGGGCGTCAGTTTTTTAGGCATGGATCGAGATTTAGGCCCAAGTAAAGGAGGCGTTAGTTTAATATGCAAGTCCATAGGCCTGAATGCAGCCTCAGAAGCTGGTGCCTGCACAGCGGCTCTGGACCCATACAAGGTAGAGACATCCGCGGGTTCCATAGTTGAAGCATCTCATGGCATACTGGACTCCGAATGGGTCTCAGTAGAGGCCTGCGAATCAGAAGTAGCGGGTATCAGGGGCTGCGAAAGCACCTCACTGAGTACCGGCGAACTGGCGACTGGCTTAAGTGAAGCGTCGTCGGCAGTTTTGGACCTCGGCGGCCTCTCTCTGTCTTTATCTTTGTGTTTTTTTGGAATCCCGGTTGTCGGATGGCTAACCGACGACATTTCTGGATTATTAAACAGAGAACAGAAATATTTAGAGGCGAAAATATACTGACAACGGATAGTGCATTGATTAAATAAAGCACAAAACCGACAGCAAGGTACGTCGTGGTCAGGGCCTAGGCAAGGAATACAGTACGAATTAAAATCTTTATGAGGTATTTGCTTTCCACAAGTAATGCAATTATTAACTTTTACTGACATCGGTAAGGAGAAAGACAGAGTTTCCCCAACAGGGTACTTAGCTTTAGTTGAAGACTTCGGTTCTGAAACTCGAAAACGAAAATTTCAGGAGTCGGCCGACCGACACTTACGAACTGCTTCTGCTTCAGGCACCGCATGGCAAGAAAGACTGATGTAATGGTGTCGGCTGTATGTTTTATACCCCTGACGACCTGACAATGGAAGAAGGGACAGCAACCGACGCAGGACCCAAGATTTTGTTAATTAGGCCGACTGAGGGCTACCTGCAAGCAGATAACCCAAACGTAATGACTGCAACAGTGAAACACGAAGAACATCTGTACTTCGTTCTTCGTGTTTCACTGTTGCAGTCATCACACTTGGGTCGATTCCCAAAGCTGAGGAAGGGTGGAGGCAGTCAAGATGTATTGGGGCTGGCTATCAGGCCTTGTAAGACTGCTGTGGCAAATACAGCTCTGGATTTAGAAAAAACAGGTAAGTGGTAATGCTTGGTAAAGGTGTGTACAGAACTCCAGGTTGCAGCTCTCAGGATATCTCTAATAGGGACACCCCTGAGAAATGCTGTATAGTTTGAGGTAGCCCTAGTGGAATGACTTCTGATCCCCTGTGGGGTAGGTTTTCCATGGTGTTTGTAACAGAAATGGATGCAGTGCACTATCCATTTGGAAATGGTTTGCTTTGAAATGGCTTTGCCCTCTGCCCCTATAGCAAAGCGGACTAGCAGCTGGTCAGGTTTTCTGAAAGGTTTAGTTCTGATAAGGCAGAACCTGAGCTGTCTGTGAACATCCAAGGAGTGCAGAATCCTTTCCCCTTTACTCTGAGGATTAGGGAAAAAGGTTGGTAAATGGATGGATTGGTTTAAAGCCACACTGGATACCACCTTGGGCATAAATGATGGGTTAGTCCCGAGGGAAACCCTGTCTGCATGGAAAATAATGAAGGGTTCCACGCCACTAGTGCTTGTAACTCGGACACTCTTCTTGCTGAAGTGATGGCTAGAAGTAAGGCTGTTTTCCAAGAGAGGAATTTTAACTCTGCTGCAGCAGCAGGCTCAAAAGGGGGGGGGGGAGCATGAGCTTCTCTAGTACAAAGTTAAGGTCCTAGGCAAGAGTGGGAGCTCTCCTCGGGGGCCTTAAATTATCAGCTCCTCTCAGGAACTGTTTGATGAGAGGGTGTGAAAATAGAGGTGGCTCAGTATTGTAATGAGCTGAGATGGCAGAGGCATGAATTTTAATAGATGAGAAGGACAGGCCTTTGTGGAGTAGCTCTGCTAGATAATCCAGGATTTGAGGTGGGCCACAGCTGTGTCCTTTCCTTGAGAATGGCTCCAAGAACAATACCTTTTTCACTTTTCTGAATAGGATTTCCTAGTATTAGGCCTTCTGGACTCAAGGATGACGTCCATCACCTGTTTGCTGAGGGTTGCTGGTGGTGTATTCAGGGAATAAGACAGGCTGCATGGTTCAGGGTTCGCAGCTGTAGATACAAAATTTGTCCCTCCTGCTGGGACAGCAGGGGGGGGGGGTCTGATGTAGGTGCCAGGGTGGTACTGCTGTCAGACTGCGCAGGAGTGGGTACCAGTGCTGGCGTGGCCAGTCTGGGGCAATAAGGATTGTCCTTGGCCTGTCCTGTTTGATTTTGAGTAGTACTTTTGAAAGGAGAGGCAGAGGGGGGAAAGGCATAAATTGAGAGGTTTTCCCATGGAAAGGATAGGGCATCCACTTTCCACGCTTGGCTGTGGGGATTTCTGGTGCAAAATTTGCTCAATTGATAATTTAGGGGGGAGGCAAAGAGGTCCACCTCTGGAGTCCCCCACCTGTGGATTAGAAGTTTGAATGAGTTGGGGTCCAGCTTTCACTCGTGTGGGTCCAGGAGATTTCTGCTTAAGTCATCTGCCAGTGAATTTTGCTTCCCTGGCAGGATTTGAGCTTGCAGATGCACTTGGTTGCTCAAGGCGGTGTTCCACAGGGCAATGGCTAACCTGCAGAGTGGGTAGGAATGAGTTCCCCCCTGCTTGTTTATGTACCACACAACTGTGGTGTTCTGTTTTTATCTGGATTTGTCTTGGAAGGATAAGGTATTTGAAGGCTGTCAGAGCATTCTGTACAGCTAACATTTCTTTTTGCTTGATATGCAGGGGAATTTGTCCTGGGCTCCATTTGACTTGAATGCATTTTCCATTCCATGTGAGCCCCCCACGCATAGTCTGATGCATCTGTTGTCATGGATTGGGTGGCGAGGGGGTGAGTGAAAGGAAGTCCCTTGTTGTGGTTGCATGTCTCTGCCCACTAAAGGAACTCTGCCCTTAGACAAGGAATGATAGGAATCTGTGTTTCCAGGTCCTGAGAATGTTGACACCAGAGACTTTTTAAGTACCATTGAAGTTTCTCATATGCAGTCTTGCATATGGAATCAGAAGAATATATGAGGCCATGAACCCTAGGGCTTGTAGAATTTTTCTTGCAGATAGCTGGGTTTTGGTGGCCATTAGTTTGTAGTAGTTTGTCAAATAAACCTGTTTTTCTGGTGTTAGGAATGCCATCTGGGAAGTTGTGTTCAAGCTTACTCCCAGGAATACAATCTTTTGGCTGGGCACCAGCTGTGATTTCCTTTTGTTGATGGTGTACCTCAGAGAAGTTATAAGTCTCTTTACAAATGACAGGTGCTGAAGTAGCAATTCTGGATTGTCCGCCTGAATCAGGCAATCGACCAAGTATGGGTAAATTTGAATATTTCTCTGCCTGCAGTATGCAATAGCTGGAGCCAGGCACTTTGTGAATACCCTGGGCACAGTAGATAAGCCAAAGGGAAGTGCAGAGAACTTACAGTGCATACAGCCTGCCCTGAAACGTAGATATTTACTGCAAGAGTTCCTTATAGGGATGTGCAAATAAGCTTATTTTAAGTCTAGGGTGACTAGCCAGGCGTCCTTGGATAGTATAGGAAGAAGCCGGTGCAGAGTCAGCATTTTGAATTTTGGGACCACCAAGAAGGTGTTGAGAATTGACAGATCTAGGACAGGGTGCCAAGAGCCCTCTTTTCTGGGCACCAGAAACAGTCTGGAGTAGAAACCCTGTCCCCTTTGCACTATTGGCACAGGTTGAATAGCCCTGATACTGAGAAGAGAAAGTACTTGCTTTTGAGCTTCTGCCCACTGGTTTAGAGGAAGGTCTGGCAACCCGCTTGGGGTTGGCAGTGAGTGGAAGTGGAATCTGTATCCCTGGGTTACAATGGGCGGATACAATGTTTAGGACCCATCGGTCCTGGGTAATGGACATTCACTTTTTTGCATGCAGGGTGAGTTTTCCTCCTAGGGGTGCAAGTACTTGGGCCTTGCTGGGAAGCAAGACAGACAATTCACTGTGAACTTTTTCCATAAGGGGGTGGCTTACAACTCCATGTTTTAGAGAAGGGAGCACTCCATTGTTTAGATCTCTGCATACCCTGAGACTGTAGTCTTGGTGGCCTGTTGCCCCTGGGTTTGAACTGAGAATGCCTGGGAAGGACTGGAAAGGACCAGTTTTTGGAAGGCCAATGCCTACTGAATCTAGGTGGCTACACCTGCAAGAAATCTTTAACAGTTTGCATAGCTTTAGCTTTTTCCTCCATCTTTTTAAGAACTTCTGCTTTTGCGCCAGACAAACTTTCCTGGTTTAATGGAGCATCTAGTAATTTTGCTTTGACATGGTCTGGCAAGATTTGCTCCTTCAGCCAAGCATGCCTTTTCAGTACAGGCCCAGTGACAGCTGCCCAGCAAGATGCTTCTAAGGCATCAAAACCACACTGCAAAATATGTTTACTAACTCGGTTTGCAGAATGCAATAAATCTTGTAAATCTTTACTTTCTGTACAATCTGGAAGCAACAACATTTTTTGTTTAATTAGTTCCATAATATGCTGCTGGTACTTCAATATGTAAAACTGGCAATCCAAAGCCCTGATGGTAAGAGTTGCAGATGTATATACCTTCTTACCCCATCTGTCTAAAGCTCTAGAATCCCTGTCCGAAGAGGAAGGGTTTTTGGCTGTAGTAGCTTTAATGCCTTTAGGTCCCTGGGAAATTGTCACTGGATCTCAGTGGGATTTTTAAAGACAAATTTGTGAGAGTCAGGTACTCTGTAGTACTGTTCAGGCTTTCTAGGAGCTGGTGATAAAGTATCAGGAGTAAGACTGGATTCCATGAAGACATCATCTACAATGTCCAGGACAGGGGGTATAGCTAGAGGCCTGTGCTGAGGCAAGTCTAAAACTTCTCCGAGTGTCTTTTTGGACTGAGGGTAGTCCTGGCATTCCCAGTGGAAATGCTCTCTTAAAATATGCAAGGTTTCACCAAAAGAAAAGTCTTCTGGAGGGGAGGCAGAGGGAATGGAATCCTCTGCATCTGAACCCTCGCAGGTAGATAAGGGAACATCCTGGTAACCAGAGTGATCAGTCATCGGACTCAGTCTGTAGAATCAGAAGGAAAATCAATTATTTTGTCTTTTAGAGGGGGAAGGCTAGCTTACCCTAATTCAAGTTGTAAGGTCTTCAGCCATTCTAAGCATTTGTTTATGTGGCAAGGGGGCTTGAGCATGCACTTTGGTAGTCGGTCTTCTAGGCGTAGTGTGAACTCTGGGCCTGAGAAACCCAGTAGTTTTAGTCAAAAATGAAGCATTCGGTTTAATGCGAGCATCAGGTGGTCAGAATACACCCTCAGAAGCCGGTGCCTGCACAGTGGCTCCAGACCCATCCAAGGTAGAGACATCCGCAGGTTCCATGGTCGAAGAAGCATCTTGCGGCATACCGGACTCCGAATGGGTCTCAGCAGAGGCCTGCGAATCTGTAGAAGCAGGTATCAGGGGCTGCAAAAGCGCCTCACTGAGTACCAGCGGACTGGCGACTAGCTTAACGGAAGCATAGTCGGCAGTTTTGGACCTATGCTGTGTCCGTCTGTCTTTATCATTACATTTTTTCGGAAAATCGGTAGTCTGATGGCTTATCGAAGCCATTTCAGAATAAGAACAAGAGTGAAAGATGTTAGCAACAAAGATAGCCTGACGACGAATAGTTCGGGCATTAAACAAGGCACAAAACCTACAGCGAAGAACGTTGTGGTCTGGGCCTAAACAGATGACGCAGTAAGAATGAAAATCTCTATGAGGTATTTGCTTTCCCAGGCAAGACAATTGTTACTTTTTTCTTGCTCTAACCGATGTCAGAAAAAGTTATCCCCAACGGGGTACTTCACTTTAGAAGACTTCAGGTTTGAAACTTGAAAAATGAAAATGTCAGGAAGCGGCCGACCGGCACTTGCGAACTGCTTCTGCTACAGGCTCCCACACGGCAAGAAAAGCTGATGTTATGGCGTCGGCTGCATGTTTTACACCCAGGATGACCTGACATCATGGAAGAGGTGACAGCATCCAAAGCAGAAATCCCAAGATTCTGGTATTCGGGCAGACTGAGGGCTACCTGCAGGCAGATAACCCAAGTGTGATGACTGCAACACTGAAATACGAAGAACATCTGCACAATGGTTTTCCCTAGAGATGAAAATTCCTTTGTCATTTATGGACCTCAGATCCATTCAAAAGGCTCAAGACACTGTGGTTGACCCTATCAGCTACAGAACTGGACTTTTCTGCAAAGTGGATCACTATAAAAAAGATGATGCAAACAGTTAGCCCACTGTTACATTCTTACAGCCTGTCAATAAAGACGGAAAGAAATATGTTCCTCTCAGCTTGTTGATGCACCAAACAGCAGCTATGTTGTCTGGGTGAATGGAAATTGTTCTTTACGGCAGGGGCTCTTGAAAGGTTAGCACTGTGAAGAGAACTAATTTCATTTCCAGAATATACTCCCAAGCCAACACCCTGAACAGTTAGCCCATTATTATGACCTTCCACCAACCCACAAGGAGCAGATGCAGCATCTATAGCTGAAGTGGGACTCAAGTGTGAAGGATGATGTGACCTACCACTGAAGATGCACATACATTCTGGAAATTCAAACTATAAAAGATAGGAGGTTGGCAGGCTGCAACCACTGGTTGTGAAAGGTCCAATACAGGACCCCTTGGGTCAAATTTGGCATAAGGAAGCATAAAAAGTGAAGCTACCATAAGGCCTAAGACTCAAAGACAAGTGCTTACAGAGAAGTAGCTAAGTACATACAGGGATGACCTTTGGTCAACTGGTGCGTGCCCTAGGCAAAAGGACCACACACACAGACACACACAGACACTTCCCAGTGCCCCTATTCAGGATTACCTACACCATCCAGATTACTAGAAAAGTGCCCCTGCTCTAGTGGCACCCTAGGCAGTTGGCTGGTGTTGAGAGTATCATCAGCTGCAAAGACAAGGCCAGTGCTTGAAAACTCTGCATTGACTAAGCTGAAGCCTACAAATGCAACTGTGGCACTGATGAAAAGAGGCACTGCACATCACAAGATCACTACAGGGACAGCAGACAAGGCAGCTACTCGTATCAAAGATGCTGGAGCTGGTGAACAGAATTTCAATCTGGGATGTTAAAACTCCTTGGACAATGGTCAACTTGTACCTTTCACTCTCCAAAAACGTACTAATGTACAAGTAATGCCAGTTAAAAAAAAAACAAGTCTGGATGCCATTTTTTTAATTGCTAAACATGGTTTTGTTGTTTAGTGTGTGCAAAATTTTAAAAAGTAACCAAAAAATGAAAAGTGTGTTCGTGTCTGAGAGAGAGAGGGAGACAGAGACAGAGCTGACTGCAACAAGCAATTAATCAGCAAGCATTCGTAACAATTACTAGTACAACAATCTAATGTCTGGCGTTACTGACCAACTTTGATCCCTGAGGATCAATCATTCCACTAAGGACAAAGCATTACTTACCATGTGGCAAAATCGGGAACAGTAAAGGAGGAGATAATGCCTTAAACTCTATGACTTTTTTCACTCATCTGCTCACAATGAAACACTTGGCATATTCACTCAGCAAATTCACAGCAAAGTACAGTTGTGCAAAATCTTACCATAACAGTAGATGTCCTTTCTCTTCAATGCTGCAGTATTCTTTACAACAGGGATCCCTTGTCTAGGGCAGCCAGTATACAAAAGCCATATGTCACACGTATGCTCCTAGCGCACGGCATAGGGTACAAAGGTGACGTCTGGACATACCAACCTCAGAACTGAAAAAGCCCAGTAGAAATGACAGTCTAAGGATACTTGTAGGTAACAAGTACATCCAGAAGGAAAAAGGATCAGGGGAGGAGGGAGTGAGGGAATACTGCACATGAAGAGAAGGACATCTAGTGTTACGATAAGATTTTACAAAACTGTACTAAGTCCTTCATATCACTGCTGCAGTATTCTTTACAATAGGGAGAGCACAATAGCTCAGGAAGATGACTGGAAGGAGGAACGGCAAGCATAGCCCTCAAGAAAACCATAAAGGATGGCTCTGGCACAACCAGCACTAGCCCTAGAAATCACATCCAACTTATAGTGCTGGGTAAAAGTATGCACATAAGTCCAGGTAGCTGCCTTAAGAATAGAATTAGTATCAAAAACCTTGAAAAAAGCACCAGAAGAGGCCACAGCTCTAGTAGAATGATCCTTAACAGAAGGAAGGCTCTTCCCATGAAAGCAAGAACAAAAATAAATGGCTTTAGAGATCCAAGAAGAAATAGTTTGCTTGGAAACAGTCAAATCTAAACACCTAGGATGAAAGGAAACAAAATGTTGCTCAAATTTACAAATGTCTTTAGTTTTATCTAAATAATATCTGAGATGTCTATGCAAATCCAAGGTATGAAGAACCTTCCCACTAGCAGATTCTGGAGAAGGGAACAAAGTGGGCAAGTGAATAGACTGCTTAAGTGACAACTCATTAACCACCTTGGGCATAAAAACAGAATTAGTAAGAAGAGATACCCTGTCCTTATTGAAAAACAAAAATGGAGGGGCAGCTATAAGGTCTTGCAGCTCAGACACCCACCTGGCAGAGGTAAGAGCCAAAATAATAGTCTTCCAAAAACAATGCAGTAAGGAAGCTCAAAAGGAGCCTTAGTCAACTTTTCCAAAACAAAACTAAGGTCCCAGAAAGGGGGAAAAGGCTTCCTGGGAAGCCTAATACGAAGGACACTTTTAAGAAACTGTTTGGCCTCAAATTTAGAGGTCAAAGGCAGACAAGCAGAAACAGCTAACAGGTGGGTTTTAACATAAGAATATGCTATCCCAGCATTGAGCAATTCACACAAATAAGACATAACCAAAGGAAAATCCACATTAAATGGATCCAGGTTACGAGAAAAACACCAGACAGAAAATCTCTTCCACTTGGACAAATTAGATTTTCTAGTAGAGGGTTTCTTGGCCTCCTCCAGGACCTGAAGAACATCCTCAGGAAAAAATGGAATCAAAACCCTATCACCCACAATGTCAGTTGAAGAGTGGACAGGTGGGGATGGATGAGAGACCCCTTACTTGTGTGAATAGGTCCACCCTATGAGGTAATTTGTGATAACTGCCCTTGGCTAAATGCAGAAGAGGGAACCGATGCTGTCTGGGCCAAAACGGAGTCACCAGCAAGATTTTGGGGCCATCCTGTTCAATCTTGAACAGGATCTTCACAATGAGAGGGAGGGAAGGCATAAAGAAAAGTACAGTTTTGTACCTACCATAAATATAGATGTTAGAGTGTATACCCTGCTGCAGTCATCACACTTGGGTTATCCTGTCGTCAGGCGGTCCCGCAGTCGGCCTGAATTCCAAAGTCTTGGTCCGGCGTCGGTTGCTGTCGCTTCTTCCCTGACGTCAGTGCGCCAGGGGTATATAAAAGGCATCCGACGCCATTTTATTCAGTTTTTCTTGCCCCAGATGTCAGGTGCCCCCCCCAAAAGATGGTCAGTAGATAGTACCAATAATAAAAGCTTAGCACCAACAAAACATCCCTCCAGCTATAAGCAAATACACCACAAAGGTTGTATCAGATTTTAAGGTATTGAAAGGTTTTAGTTAGGTCAGAGGGGATGGAGGGAGGGTAACCTGGACTGCAGCAGGGTATACACTCGAACATCTACATTTATGGTAGGTGCAAAACTGTATTATGTTCAGCGTGTTACCCTGCTGCAGTCATCACACTTGGGTAGAATCCCAAAGCTAAGGATGGGAGGTGGAGTCAAATAGGGTTAGAGGAGGCTAGAAGGCCCTGCAAAACTGCAGTGGCGAAGCCAGCTCTAGTCTTAGAGTAAAGTGGTAAGTGATAGTGTTTGGTGAAGGTGTGTACTGAACTCCAAGTTGCAGCTTCCAGAATATCCTTGGTTGGCACCCCCCTGAGGAAGGCTGTAGATGTAGCTGCAGCCCTGGTGGAGTGGGGCCTTATGCTAGCAGGAACTGGTTTTCCATGATGGG
This sequence comes from Protopterus annectens, assembly GCF_019279795.1. NCBI lineage: Eukaryota > Metazoa > Chordata > Ceratodontiformes > Protopteridae > Protopterus > Protopterus annectens. The sequence continues at coordinate 1,451,431,266 of NC_056735.1, forward strand.
TGTAGCAAAAACGTATGCAATGTCCTATCCATTTTGAAATGGTCTGTTTTGAGATAGCCTTTCCTTGTGATGATGTAGCATAGGATACAAAAAGTTGGTCAGATTTTCTGAAAGCCTTAGTTTTATCCAAGCAGTAACGTAGTTACCTGTGAATGTCCAAGGAATGCAGGAGTCTTTCTCCTTTGTTCTGTGGATTTGGAAAGAAGGTGGGTAAGTGGATGGTTTGATTTAGAGCCACACTGGATACCACCTTTGGCATAAAGGAGGGGTTAGTTCATAGAGAAACTCTGTCTTGATGAAAAATGAGGAAAGGTTCTACTGCCATTAGTACCTGTAGCTCTGAGACTCTTCTGGCTGAAGTAATTGCTAGCAGCAGGGCAGTTTTCCATGATATAAACTGTAAGTCAGCTGAGAAAGCTGGCTCAAAAGGTGGCAGCGTAAGGTTTTCCAGAACAAAATTTAGGTCCCAAGTTGGTGTTGGCGCTCTCCTGGGAGGCCTAATGTTTTTTGCCCCTCTGAGATACTGCCTTAGAAGTGGATGTGAAAATAAGGGAGGATCCGTGTTGTAGTGAGCTGAAATAGCTGAGGCGTGGATTTTAATAGATGAAAAAGAAAGTCTTTTTTGTAACATCTCAGTTAAATATTGTAGAATCTGAGGTATGTCCGGCTGAAGGGTATTTTGACCTTTAGCTTGGTTCCAGGCGCAAAATCTTTTCCATTTATCTGAGTAGGCTTTCCTGGTGCTGGGCCTCCTGGCCTCCAGAATGACATCCATAACAGCTTGTGAAAGAGGGGCTGGCTGGTTGCTTAGGTGATGTGCCATGCAGCCAAATTTAAGGTTTTGAGCTGGCTGTGTAGAATCTGACTGCCTTGCTGTGTGAGTAGATGAGGAATTTGTGGTAAAATCCATGGTTGGCCCTGGGCCATGTTCCTTAGTAGTGGGTACCAGTGTTGGCGTGGCCAGTCCAGGGCAATGAGTATCATTCAAGGTCTCTCCATCCTGACTTTCAGCAGCACCTTTGTGAGAAGGGGCAAAAGAGGAAAGGCATATACTGTCAGCATTTTCCAACTGAATGAGAGTGCGTCCACTTTCCAAGCTTGACGGTGAAATGTCATTGTGAAAAATTTTGAAAGCTGATAGTTTTGGGGGTTGGCAAACAGGTCTATGTTTGGGCGCCCCCATTTTTGAGTTATCATTGCAAATACTTGTGGATCCAGTTTCCACTCGTGGGGATCCATGATGTTTCTGCTTAGGTCGTCTGCCAATGTGTTCTTTTTTCCTGACAGGAATTGGGCTTGTAATTGAACTTGGTAAGTCATTGCTGTGTTCCACAAGGTCATTGCTTGCCTGCATAGAGGGTAGGAGTGTGTACCCCCTTGTTTGTTTATGTACTACATTACTGTGGTGTTGTCTGTTCTTATAAGCTGTCCTGGATGTAAGGGGTCCTTGAAGGCTGTCAGAGCATTCTGTACAGCTAGCATTTCTTTTTGATTGATGTGCAGATTCCTTTGATCTGCAGTCCATATGCCTTGAACGCACCATCCTGCCATGTGTGCCCCCCAGGCATAGTCCGATGCATCTGTTGTCATAGTTTGCCTGGCTGGGGGTAAGGTGAAAGGCTGACCCTTGTTGAGGTGACATGCCTGTGACCACCATAGAAACTCCTGCTGAAGGCAGGGAATGAGAGGTATCACTGTTTGCAAGCTGTGGCTGTGTTGAGTCCATACGCTTTTCAGGTACCATTGTAATTTCCTCATATGCAGTTTTGCAAATGGTATTAGTAGTATGCAAGATGCCATGAAGCCCAAGGCCTGCAGAATTTTTCTTGCAGGGAGTTGGGTCTTTGTTGCCATTATTTTGAAGTATTGAGTTAGTTGTAGTTGTTTGTCTGATGTCAGATAAGCCATCTGGGCCATTGTATTCAAGCTGGCACCCAGGAATGTCATATTTTGTGAGGGCACTAGTTTTGATTTCTTTTCGTTTACTGTGTACCCTAGGCAACTTAGAAGGTGTTTTACAAAAGTCAGATGTTGTAAGAGAATGTCCTTGCTTTCTGCTTAGATGAGGCAGTCGTCCAGGTATGGGTATATTTGAATTCCTCTTTGTCAGCAGTATGCAATTACTGGTGCCAGGCATTTTGTGAAGACCCTGGGTACAGTAGATAAGCCAAAGGACAGTGCAGAGAATTGGTAATGGGTTGAACCTGCAATGAAACGGAGGTATCTTCTGCAATTTTGTCTGATAGGGACATGCAGGTATGCCTCCTTGAGGTCCAACGTTACTAGCCAAGCTTTCTTGCCCAACATGGGAAGAAGCTGCTGTAGTGTTAGCATCTTGAATTCGGGTACTTGCAAGAAGGTGTTTAGAATTGAAAGGTCCAGAATGGGTCTCCAAGCATTGTCCTTTCTGGGGACTAGAAAGAGCCTAGAGTAAAATCCTTGGCCTTGCTCCTGTGTAGGTACCAGTTTAATGGCTCTCATATCCATGAGAGCTGTATTTTTGTGCCTCTGCCCATTGATTTTGTGGCAAGTTTGGCATTCCTTTTATCCTTGGCAAGGTGTGGAAATGGAATCTGTATCCTTGTGAGATCATGTCTAGGACCCATTTGTCCTTTGTGACGATGCGCCAGTTGTCTATAAAAAATGCTAATTTTCCTCCCAAGGGAGCTGCCAAGAGAATTTTGCTTGGCAGTTTGAGGTTTAAGTCATTGTGTTTGTCTTCTAGTAGTTTGGGACCTGTCCTCCTCCCTTCTGTGTTGCAGTGCTCCATTGGCGAGGTTTGTAAGGGATTTGTGCTTGTCCTCTGCCCCTTGGGCGTTTATATTTACCCCTCTGTGGTCTGTCAGAAGCTGGAAAGGACCAATTTTTTGCTGGCCAATTTCTGCTGAAGTGTGGGGGTTGTACCTGTAAGAAATCTTTGACCGTCTGCATAGATTTTGTCTTATCCTCCATTTTCTTTAAAACCTCTTCTGCTTTAACCCCAAATAAGACATCCTGCTGTAAGGGTGCATCTAGTAACTTTGCTTTAACATGATCAGGCAGAGTTTGCTCCTTTAACCAAGCATGCCTACGTATAACAGACCCAGTAACAGCTGCTCTTCAAGGAATCAAATCCACATTGTAAAGTATGTTTGCCCACCTGTTCAGCTGCATGCAACAGATCCTGCATTTCTTTGAATTCAGACCGTTGAGGATGCGTGCTCATCTTTTGTTTTATTTGAGACATTAGGAATTGCTGGTATTTCAGCATGTGAAATTGACAATTTAGTGCTCTCATAGCTAGAGTAGCTGAGGTGTAAACCTTCTTCCCCCACCTATCTAGTGCTCTGGAGTCCCTTTCAGAGGGTACAGGATTTTTAGCCATAGAAGCCTTAGCCCCTTTTGGCCCCTGGGAGATTGTCCCTGGGTCAGCAACAGGGCTTTTGTAAAGGAATTTGTGTGAGTCAGGCACACTATAATATCTATCTGGTTTGGCTGGAGCAGGAGGCAGAGAATCTGGATTTAGACTAGATTCTAAGTAAACATCATCCACAATGTCTAAAACTGGAGGGATAGCAAGTGGTCTGTGCTGGGGGAGTAAAAGAAACTCTCGGAGCCTTTTCTTTGAGTCGGAGTAGTCCTGACCTTCCCAGTGGAAATGTTCCCTCATGGTATGTAAGGTTTCCCCAAAGGAATAGTCTTCAGGGGGAGAAGCTGAGGGAATAGAATCTTCAGCATCAGAATCTTCATAAGGGGAAAGGAGTAATACTGTTCCTCAGAGAAACATGAGGAAATAGACACTTTATCAGAGGAGGCATAATCCTCCTCTTGTCTAGGCCTTTTGTCTGGGGGGGGGGGGACCCCTGATTAAAGAAATCAAATCTTCAGCCATTTTAAGCATCTGTTTCTTAGGCATGGGGCCTTGAACTGGAGACTGATGTGTAGTCTTTTTTGGTTTTAAAGGAGTCTTAAGCTTAGCATAAGATTTTATGGTGAGAGTAGACGGTCTGAAGGCACCTTCTGTAACCGAAGGTGTTTCCGCAGCACCGGCTTCTCCTTCTGCAATGTTGTCGGTAGGGCCTAAAGAAAATGGCTGCGTCGGCCTAGAACTCTCTGTTTGAGAATCTGAAGTGGTCTGGGGTTCCAATTCTGCAGTCGTCAGGGGCTGCGTAGGCGCCTCACTGAAAACCGGAGAACCGGCGACCAGCCCAGCCGAGGCCTCGGGAGTCTGTCTTGGATCTAAGCTGCCTGTCTTTATCTTTGCATTTTTTATGCACGCCAGTAGTCGGTTGCTCCGACGGCATAGTGTAATTAAATTTCCTACCGAAGTAGTGTCGTGCGAAATCAAAGCGTCGCTTTATAGTTCGCTTATTGAACCTAGCACAAAACCGACAACCAGTGACGTCGTGGTCTGGGCCTAGGCAAGGAATACAATAAGAATGAAAGTCCTTCTGAGGTATTTGCTTCCCACAAGAAATGCAATTGTTAACTTTTTCTGACATCGGACTGAGGCAAGAAAAGGTCCCCCAACGGGGTACTTAGCTTTGAAGACTTCGGACTGAAATTTGATTCGAAAATCTCAGGTGACGGCCGACCGGCACTTGCGAGCTGCTTCTGCTTTGGGCACCGCGCGGCAAGAAAGACAGAAGAAAATGGCGTCGGATGTCTCTTATATACCCCTGGCGCACTGACGTCAGGGAAGAAGCGACAGCAACCAACGCCGGACCAAGACTTTGGAATTCAGGCCGACTGTGGGACCGCTTGATGACAGGATAACCCAAGTGTGATGACTGCAGCAGGGTAACACGATGAACATCATCCCCTTCCAAGAAAAAGAGATAGTGTCCACCTTCCTGGCCAGAGGACATGGGACTCTGGTGCGAAAGACAGAAATCTGTCTGTTCAAAGGACAGGCAAAGAGATCTACTTGAGTAGCAGCCCACTAGTAGACAATGTCCAGAAACACACGACTGTGAAGCAACCACTTGTGGGATTGTGTTAAGGACCTGCTCAGTAAATATGCCACTATGTTCTGATGTGAGGGAATATAAACTGCCTGATTGGTCATCTGATACTGGGTAGCTAAATCCCAAACCTGAAGAGTTAGTATACAAAGGAGATAAGACCTTGCCCCCCACCTTGCTTGTTGATATACCACATCACTGTGGTATTGTCTACGTCCTGAGGGGCCCAGGAAGGGAGAGAGAATGAAATGCCTGAAGAGCCAGAAGAAGGGCTCTTATCTCTCTGACCTGATGTGGTCTTTTCTACTGTTGAAGAAACCAAAGGCCCTGGACTTTCAGAGGACCGAAGGAGGCCCCACATCTGACATCTGTGATAAGTTCCTGAGAGGGGACTGGAGGCTGAAAAGGAAGCCCTGGGTTGAGGGACAACTGATGGAGTCACCACTGAAGTTCCAGCTTGAGACATGGAAGAGGAGGGAATAAAAAAATAATCTAAAAGATGACAATGTTGAAACCAGACTGACTTTGGAAACCACCGAAGCTGTCTCATATAAAGCTTGGGCAGAGGAAGCATAGGAATGGTGGAAACCATGTAACCCAGAGCCCTGATAAACTCTATGGCTGTAACTGAAGCCAGAGGAAGAAGGGATTGAAAGAAAGCAAATCAAGAAAGAGTTAAAGCCTTGAGAGTAGGCAGTGATGCCAGCATTAGAACAGCCTGGAGCCTGTACCCTAGAAAAACTCCTGAGTAGCAGTCAGGAAAGAATTTTAAAAATTTACAGTAAACCCCAGGCTTTGCATGAGACAAATAGCAAAGTGTAGATGCTGAAGTAAAATCTCTGGAGAAAAGGCTTGAATAAGCTGGTCTTCCAGGTAAGGAAAGATCTATATTCCTCTCAATCTGTAGAAAGCAATCATAGGAGCAAGGCATTTGGTGAAGACCCTTGAGGCAGCAGAGAGACCAAAGGACAAAGCAGAGAACTGAACATGCCAGGAAGCAACAGAGAAATGTAAAAACTTCCTGAAAAGGGAATGCATAGGGATATGTACATAAACATCCTTAAGATCCAAAGAAAGTAGAAAAGTCTGAGGGAGAAGAGAAAACAAGGTTTGAAGGGATAGGATCTGAAAGGAACATTTATAAAGGTATTTAGCTGAGAAAGATCCAGAATAGGTCTCCAGGTGCCTTCTTTCCTTTGGAACAAGAACATTCGGGAGTAAATCCCCTTCCCCCTGGGAGGAGTTGGAACTTCTAGAATAGTTCTCCGAGCTAACAGATCCTGAGAGTACCTCTGGAAAAAAAGGCAGTTGCTCCTGAGAAGGCTGAAAAATGACCAAAAAGGGGGGAATTTATTTCCAAACCATGTAATACTCTTGCTGAATCATGGAAAGAACCCAAGAATCTTGGGCGATCTTTAACCAATTAGGAAGGGAAGAAAGAGAGAGAGAGTGAGGAATGTGATTGAGAAGAACGTGGCAAGGATAGTCAGACAGCATTTGGTTTATCTGGAAAAGGAGGTTTCTGAGCTGAAGGGGTTTGGGTAGCCTTAGCAGAAGGAGCCTTTCTACCACCTTTTTACTTTTGGGGAGGGCAAGACGGTCTACGAACAAAAGCAGGCTTGTTAGGATAATTCCTTTGAAATTTGGAAACAGGTGAAACAAAAATCTGTTTCAGATCCTGCAAAGCTTTACCTTTTTCCTGAAGGGACTTAAAACAACTCAGCAGCAGCACCACCAAACAGATGTTTGTTATCTAGAAGAGCATCCATCAACTTGGCTTTGACATCATCAGGCAAAGGTTGAAGCCAAATGCAGGAATACATCCTCAATACAGAAACAAAGGCAGCAGCCCTAGATGAGGCATCAGCTGCATCATAGCTGCATTTAATGGAAAGACGAGCAACCTGAGAAGGCATCCCTAATAAAGAGCTGAAGTCTTCCCCTCAGAGGTAGGAAGATCTGAAACAACTTGACAGGCCTGAGAAAGAACAGCCAAAATATATCTGATCATACGGGTCTGATAATTCTCAGCTCTAAAGGCCAGAAGTACACACTTTCTTACCCAGCCTCTTCATAGTTCTGCTGTCCCTGTCAGAGGGAAGTAACGTCATAACGTCATAGAAGGCAACAGTTCAGATGGCTTGTCAGGGGCAACTGACAGCACAGAAGAGTCAGCATAGGAGCACTTATAAAGAAACTTGCAATCATCAGGCACCTTATAAAACCTATCAGTTTTTTTGGGGGGAAGGGGTTGGGAATCAGGAGCCTGAGAAGCAGTGGAAAAGGTATCCAGTAAGACAGCAAGAACATGAGGGGCAGCAGAAGGCTTAGCAGAAGATCATAGTACCTCTTCTGAACATCAGACACCAGAGCACAATCCCATTTAAAAAGTTCCATCTTTTGGGAAATTGTGTCACCAAAAGAAATCTCCTCAAAAGGAGATTCAGGGCTAATAGACTCCTCTTTCTCAGAATCTTAATACATGGGGGAAGGAATCTGAGAAGAATAAGTAAGAGATTCATCATCAGAATCTTCAGAGGAATCTTGCTCCCTAGGTCTCTTAAGAGGGTAGATGTCCAAAGAGGAGTATGAACAGAAACCCCTTGAGGAGGCTTCAGAGCCATAAGGGCATTAAAGAGGCCTTGAGTGAAGTTTTGCCATTCACTCTGGGGATCTTTAGGAGCAGGAGAAATATGCTTGCTGTTTTGCTTCTTTTTTAAGAGGATGTCAGCCTTAAGGATCTTAAGAGGCTCTGACCCCTGATGGCCTTCAGTTAATGCAGTCAGTATCTCTTCCCTTACCAAAATATGAGGAACACCCCTAGGCTCTTCAGTAATTATCAGTTGTGGTTCCCCCTGAGCATCCGAACTGGATATCTGCAAGGCCTCCATGGAAGTGCATTAAGCCGGATCCATACCAGCCTCCAAAGAGGTCATAGCAAGGAATTCGGCTGAGAAACTGGATGGTCCTCTGGCCTTTCACTAGCCTCAACAGAGATGTCTAGCGGATGTGGCACAGCTGAAGAATCTGACTGAGCTTTCTTGGTCTTCTTCGCAGATGGCTGACCCTCGGGCCAGGAAGATCTTTCCATAGTGTCTTTAGCCAACAGTTTTAGATGTTGGTTTTCTAAATAAGAGCTAAGGAACAGAACCAACTATGCAACGTCTTAGGAACAAATGCCTGGCAAACAGCACAAGATGTATTTCTGGGAAGCACCTAAGCAAAATAAACATTGCTCGTGTCGATTTTTATAAGGAGTCTCTTCCACACTGACATTTCCTCTATCTGGATGACATGAAACCAACAACCAAATAAAATCAAAAAAGCAATAAAAATAATAAAACCCTCAATAAGCCACTTATCTGAGAGAGACTTGCTAACCAGCAGACAGATGAGCATTCACATCCATCGAAAATGGCATTCGGACTGGAGGCAAAGAAGTCCTGTGGATAGTATATCTGGACGTCAACTTTATGACCATTGCCATGTGAGGGAAGCATGTGTGTGATGTACGGCATATCCAATACAACCCACAGGCTTTGGTATACTGGCTGGACGTCCAGCTGCCCTAGGCAGAGTATCCCTATTGTAAAGAATACTGCAACAGTGATATGGAAGGACATCTGCTGGGCATGAGTGTGTGTTTCTTTCTATGTATATGTGTGTAAGTCTGTCTATGCCTCTGAATGTGCATGTGTGTTTCTATGTGTGCAAATCTGTTTTTCTGTGCTTCTGAATGGTGTGTGTGTGTGTGTGTGTGTGTGTGTGTGTGTGTGTGTGTGTGTGTGTGTGCGTGTGCGTGTGTGTGCGCGCGTGTGTGCGTGTGTGTATCTCAACGCATTAAATGCTTACATAACTTGAAAATTAGAAGTAAAATACTTCCTCTAAATTACATATACTACAGCAGGTTTGAAGCATTAGGCAGAGGAAAGTACAGTTGTGTAGACATACCATAAATGTAGATCTTCGAGTGTATTCACTGTTGCAGTCATTACATTTGGGTCATCTACTTGCAGATAGCCCCCAGGTCGGCCTGATTATCAAAGTGTTGGGTCTTGCGTCGGTTGCTGTCTCATCTTCCATGACGTCAGGTAGTCAGGGGTATAAAGCATGCAGCCGACGCCCTTTTATTAGTTTTTCTTGCCCCAGATGTCAGGTGCCCCCATAATGGGAAGCAATTATATACAAGGTTACACCTCCAACAAAAAGCAAATACACCAGAAAACTTTAAGCATAGTAAACAAGAATAGAGGTATAGTCAACAGAAGTAAGGGGTTGGAGGGAGGGTAACCAGGACTGCAATAGTGAATACTCTAAAATCTACATTTATGGTAATTGTACACAACTGTACTATGTTCTTCATGTTTCACTGTTGCAGTCATCACATTTGGGTAGATTTCCAAAGCTAAGGATGGGAGGAGGCAATTTAGATAGCATTTGGACCAGCTAAAAGGCTCTGCAAGACTGCAGTGGCAAAGCCAGCTCTGGATTTAGAAAAAATTGGCAAGTGGTAATGCTTGGTGAAGGTATGTACAGAACTCCAGGTAGCAGCTTCTAAGATGTCCCTGGTAGGGACACCTCTGAGAAAGGCTGTAGAGGTAGATGCAGCCCTGGATGAATGTTGTCTTATCCCCTCTGTGGGGTAAGGTTTTCCATGGTGCTTATAGCAGATATGAATGCAATGGCCTATCCACTTAGAAATGGTTTGCTTTGAAATGGCCTTCCCCTCTGCCCTTGCAGCAAATGCCACCAGCAGCTGTTCAGATTTCCTGAGAGGCTTAGTCCTGTCCAAGTAAAATCTTAGTTGTCTGTGCACGTCCAAGGAGTGCAGAATTCATTCCCCTTTGTTCTGTGGATTAGAAAAGAAGGTTGGCAAATGAATGAACTGATTAAGGGCCACACTGGATACCGCCTTGGGCATAAATGAGGGATTGGTCCTGAGGGCCACCCTGTCCACATGAAAGATGATGAAAGGCTCCACTGCCATGAGGGCCTGTAATTCAGACACCCTTCTTGCTGAAGTGATGGCTAGAAGGAAGGCTATTTTTCAAGAAAGGAATTTCAACTCTGCATTTGCAGCTGGCTCAAAGGGAGGAAGGGTGAGCTTTTCCAATACAAAGTTAAGGTCCCAGACTGGAGTAGGGGCTCTCCTGGGTGGCCCCTCTGAGGAATTGCTTCAGCAGTGGATGAGAGAAGAGGGGTGGTTCTGTGTTCTAATGTGCTGAAATGGCTGAGGCATGAATTTTGATGGAAGAAAAGGAAAGGCCCTTGTGAAGCATCTCAGTTAAGTATTGAAGAATATGGGGTAAATTAGGTACTGCTGTGCCCATCCCCTGAGTTTGGCTCCAGGAACAGAATTGTTTCCATTTTTTAGCATAGGATTTTCAAGTACTAGGCCCCCTTGCCTCCAGAATGACATCCATCACTTGCTTACTGAGGGATGGTAACGGAGAGGTCAGGTAATTAGCCAGGCTGCACGGTTCAGGGTTTGAAGCTGTGGGTGCAGAATCTGGCCCTCCTGCTGGGACAGCAGGGCAGGGGTCTGAGGCAGGTGCCATGGTGCCAGCAGTGACACACAGCGTAAGAGGTGGTACCAGTGTTGGCGAGGCCAGTCCTGTGCAATCAGTATTGTCCTTGGTTTGTCCTGTTTGATCTTTAGTAGCACCTTGGAGAGGACAGGCAGAGGGTGAAAGGCATAAATTGATAGGTTTTGCCAGGTGAAGGACAGGGCATCCACTTTCCAAGCCTGTTTGTGTGGCGTCCTTGGGCAGAATTTGTCCAATTGATAGTTCTGAGGGGAGGCAAACAGGTCTTTCTCTGGGCTCCCCCATTTGTTTCTCAACATGTTGAATATCTTTCGTTCCAGTTTCCACTCGTGTGGGTCCATGTGATTTCTGCTTAGGTCTGCCAGTGTATGTAGCTTTCTTGGCAGGAATTGAGCCAGTAGGTGCACTTGGTAGCTCAAGGCTGTGTTCCACAGAGCCATGGCTAGTCTGCAGAGAGGGTATGAATGGGTTCCCCCCTGCTTGCTTATGTACCACATAACAGTGGTGCTGTCAGTCTTTACCAATAATTGTCCTGGAAGAATGTGGTCCTTGAAGGCTGTCAGAGCATTCTGTACAGCTAGCATTTCTTTTTGATTGATATGTAGGTGCATTTGACTTGGGTTGCATTTGTCCTGAATGCACTGCCCTGCCAAGTGAGCCCCCCATGCATAGTCTGATGCGTCTGTTGTTAGGGTTTGGGTGACAGGGGGTAGAGAGAATGGCAGTCCTTTGTTTTGGTGGCAGGCCTTTGTCCACCATAGGAACTCTATCTTTAGACAATGTATGATAGGAATCATTGATTCTAGATCCTGAGAATGTTGACACCATAGGCTTTTAAGATACCATTGTAATTTCTTCATATGTAGTCTTGCATATGGAATTAGTGGAATGCAAGAGGCCATGAACCCTAGTGCTTGCAGTATTTTCCTTGTAGATAGCTGGGTCTTTGTGGCCAGTAGATTGAAGTAGGCTGTCAAATGAACTTGTTTCTCTGGCGTAAGGTAGGCCATCTTGGAAGTTGCATTCAAGCTTGTTCCCAAGAATGCAATTTGCTGGCAGGGTACAAGATTTGATTTCTTTTAGTTTATAGTGTACCCCAGAGAAGTTAGCAATTTCTTTACAAATGCCAGATGATTTAATAGTATTGTCCTGGCTTTCTACCTGAATTAGACAATCGTCCAGGTATCGGTATATTTGAATATTTATTTGCCTGCAAAATGCAATGACTGGAGACAGGCACTTTGTGAATACCCTGGGCAAAGTAGATAAGCCAAAGGGCAGTGCAGAGAACTGATAATGCATGTAGCTTGCTCTGAAGCGTAGGTATCTTGTGCAAGATTCCCCTATTGGGATGTGCAGGTAGGCTTCTTTTAAATCCAGTGTTGCCAACCAGGCATTTTTGCCTAGCATGGGAAGCAGCTGATGAAGAGTTAGCATCTTGAATTTTGGGATTACCAAAAATGTGTTTACGATAGACAGGTCCAGGATAGAACGCCAGGAATTGTCTTTCCTGGGTACCAGAAAAAGTCTTGAGTAAAAACCTTGCCCCCATTCTTCTTCTGGGACAGGCTGAATAGCCTTAATGCTTAAAAGAGAGAGAGATAACCTGCTTTTGAGCCTCTGCCCACTGATCTGGGGATAAGTCTGGCCAACCGTTTGGGGTTGGTAAGGAGTGGAAGTGGAATCTGCATCCTTGGGAAACTATATTTAGAACCCATTTGTCCTGGGTAATGAGTTCCCAATTTTTTTGCATGCAGGGTGATCTTTCCCCTAAAGGAACAGTCAGTTGAGCAGGGCTTGGAAGATTTAAAGTTAAGTCATTGAGACAGTTTACCATAGGGTGGAGTCTTACTACTCCCTGTTTTGGAAGTGGGAGCCCCCCAATGCTTAGTCCTGTGAGCACCCTGGGACTGAAGCCTAGGTGTTCTGCTGGTTCTGGGTTTGGACTGAAGGACTGGAAGAGGCAGGAAAGGACCAATTCTTAGAGAGCCAATGCCTACTAAATCTGGGAGGATGTACTTGCAGGAAATCTTTAACAGTTTGCATAGATTTAGCTTTTTCCTCCATCTTTTTAAGTACTACTTCTGCTCTGTTGCTAAATAAGTGGTCTTGGTTTAAGGGAGCATCCAGTAATTTAGCTTTAACATGATCTGGCAAAGACTGCTTCTTAAGCCAAGCATGCCTTCTAAGTACAGACCCAGTGACAGCAGCCCTGCAAGATGCCTCTAATGAATCAAAACCACATTGCAAAGTATGTTTTCCCACTTGTTCAGCAGAATGCATTAAATCCTGTAATTCTTTATTTTCAGCACAGTCAGGAATCAACATCATTTTCTGTTTAAGCAATCCAACAATATGCTGCTGATACTTCAACATATGAAACTGGCAGTTTAAAGCCCTAATGGCTAACGTTGCAGAAGTGTATACTTTCTCACCCCATCTATCCAGTGCCCTGGAATCTGAGGAGGTAGGCTTTTTTGGCAGTAGTGGCCTTAATCCCCTTGGGTCCCTGCGAAATGGTCTCAGGATCCACAGTAGGATTTTTTAAAAAGGAACTTGTGAGAGTCAGGTACCCTGCAATACCCATCAGGTTTTCTGGGAGCAGGAGGTAAAATGTTAGGGATCAGGCTAGATTCCGAGAAGGCATCATCTACAATGTCCAGTACAGGAGGGATAGGTAAAGGCCTGTGTTGAGGCAGGAGACAAATTCCCTAAGCCTCTTTCTGGAGTCAGAGAAATCCTGGCTTTTCCAGCGGAAATGCTTCCTAAGAGTATGCAAGGTTTCACCAAAAACAAAATCCTCAGGAGGGGAAGCAGAGGGAATGGAGTCATCTGATTAAGAATCCTCACAGGTAGATAAGGGCAAATCCTGGTCATCAGAAAAAACAGAAATTTCAGAATCCTGATCAGAAGAATCAGAAGGAAAATCAGTTCTAGGTCTCTTAGTGGGAGAAGGGTGACTTCCCCTGATTAGAGTAATAAGGTCTTTAGCCATTCTTATAATTTGTTTTTTAGGCATAGGGGCCTGACCATGCGGTCTGGGTGTCAGTTTTCTGGGTATGGATCATGTTTAAGGCCTTGAAGATGAAGATGGTGATGGTTTAATATGCAAATCAGTAGGCCTGAATACACCCTCAGAAGCCGGTGCTTGCACAGTGGTTCCGGACCCATCCAAGGTAGAGACATCTGCAGGTTCCACAGTCGAAGAAGCATCTTGCGGCATACCGGACTGTGAATGGGTCTCAGTAGAGGCCTACGAATCTGAAGTAGTGGGTATCAGGGGCTGCGAAAGCGCCTCACTGAGTACCGGTGAACTGGCGACTAGTTTAGGAGAAGCGTTGTCGGCAGCTTAGGACCTATGCGGTCTGTCTCTGTCTTTGCGTTTTTCCAAAATGTCAGTAGACGGGTGGCTTACCGAAGCCATTTCTGGATAATTGAACAGAGTACCAAAATATTTAGATGTGAAAATGAACAGACGACGAATAGTACGAGGATTGAGTAAGGCACAAAACCGACAGCGAGGTACATCGTGGTCTGGGCCTAGGAAAGGAATACATTACGAATGAAAATCTTTGAGGTATTTGCTTTCAACAAGAAATACAATTGTTAACTTTTACTGACATTGGATTAGAGCAAGAAAAAGGTTCCCCAATGGGATACTTAGCTTAGTTGAAGACTTCGGATTTGAAACTCGAAAAAGTACAGTTTTGTACCTACCATAAATGTAGATGTTCGAAGATCCACATTGCTGCAGTCATAACCTGTGGGTAGTCCGCTGTCCTCGGTCGGTCCGAATACCAAAGTGTTAGGCTGGCGTCGGTCATGGTCGCTCAGATCTGGCGTCAGTACGCCGTGTGTATTAAAGCGCATGACCGACGTCATATCCTCAGTCTTTCTTGCCCCAGATGTCAGAAGGCCCTAAAAAGAAAGGCCATAGCCAAAAAACAGAAAACCTCCAAAACCCATGTACAAACAATATTTACAACCCAAACCACACAACCACTCCAAACTACAGAGGGGAAGGAGGGAGGGTAAATTGGACTGCAGCAATGTGGATCTTCGAACATCTACATTTATGGTAGGTACAAAACTGTACTATGTTCTTCATCTCACATTGCTGCAGTCAGTGGCAGTGACTAACATTGAGCAGCTTCCCTGCCCCCCGGAGAGGTGGTTACTGACTTGAAACTGTAGTTTTATTGGCCACTAGGGGTCATTTCCATAACTCCTTCATCTTCCTCTCTTAAAACCTAGTTGCCTCGTGGTTTGAGCGTCTTTTCAGGCTTGTTGGCTGTTGGTGAAGCACCCTCCAAGAGGAAAAAACGCTGAGAGAAGAAGGGAGCCACTTTTGAGATTTTAAGTATTTTTTCTCTGTTTATTTGCTAAGTTTTTCTGCATAGCTGCCTAGCTTGAGCATTTTCTGGCTTGTTAAACTTGATTTCTGTATTATTAGCTGTATTTAGAGCACAACCAAAAGCTGTTTGCTGAATTTCCTGTTTGCACTTAATTTTAAATCGTTTTTTCTTAAAACTTGCATATTTTCTGTCCTTGACCTAGCACTCTTGTGTGGGGTCATTTACTGCACTGTTATAACTTGATATTACTTGTGAACCTCTGCTATCTCTGTAAAAACAAAACAAAAAAAAAAATCTTGCTTTTTCCCACTTTTCTGAGAGTTAAAAAGTTCAGTTACAGGCTTGCTGTTCCTGAACTGTTTGAAAGTTTCTGTGAGGCCATTTTTGCTTGGGCTGAAGGAGGGTCTCTGTGTTCATCAGTGGCAGTGACTAACATTGAGCAGCTTCCCTGCCCCCCGGAGAGGTGGTTACTGACTTGAAACTGTAGTTTTATTGGCCACTAGGGGTCATTTCCATAACTCCTTCATTTGTCCTCAGAGGAGTGGTTTAAGGCAGTAACTTGTAGTTTATTGGCCATTTTGGGTCATTTCCTGTCTTTTCCAGCCCCCTGCTATAAAGCACGCTTTAGCGCGCATTAGAGCGATTCAGCCCGATTTAGCGCGGAGTTGCTACCGTTGCACACTAGGGCAGCAGCGGTTAAGCAGGTTTAAACTATTCGGGCTACCTAAAGTCCACTCTTCAAATTTTCCCTTAAAACTACCTTCCTCGAACTATACTACTGATCTAATCAGCTTATCCTATAATTAAAAAGATTATCTCTACTTGACTCCAAGTAGACTATTCTCTATCTGTTAAACGTAGCACTTGCTCCTACAGTACTTATTACCTTGATACGGCACTCTTGTCATAGATAGTACCCCAAAAGGCAACCCCCATTTCTCGGTCACCCACGTCCCCGGAATCTTTTTAAAGTTTTTTTGTCTATTCCTTCTAGCATGTCGAGGATCAGTTGCTAGTGTCCTCTCCTGCTCAGCTGGTTAACCTGGGAATATTGAGGCAATGTTACAATTGCCTCATGTACACAGACAACCCTCTCCTCCTCCCACAAAACACAAATACATGCGAGAGATGCAACTATACGGCCAAACTGGAGGCTGAGCTCTCTCAACATAGGACTGGCAAGACCAGTCAGGAGGAGAAGGTTACCACACACACTATAGACCCAGTCTCACATAGTACCATTACAACCTCAAATCATACACATAAACACACAAAGACATACTCGGAGGCTCTGATCAAAATCTACCAAAACAGCAGAGGCCACCAAAGCAGACACCCAAACAACCACCACCTCAGAACACAACACCTGCAACACATAGACCTCACAGTCAGAGTGTCAAACAGTCACAGCCCTTAAGGCCAAACACAATGCCAGACACACTAGTCATTGGTGACTCCATAGTCAGACACACTGGCGTCCCGCTCACCAGACTGAGTAAGGAGAAGGTCACAGTAAGCTGCCTGTCGGGCGCTAGAATCCGCCACATAACGCAAGCACTCAGGTCTCTCAACAGCAGGTACAAATATGACTCAGTCATTGTCCACGCTGGTGTAAACGACCTGAGACGTACCTCCTTGGACTACATGAAGAGACATTGAGGAGCTCTCTGATTATGTAGCCCAGGCAGGTATGACCCTGACCTTGAGCAGTATCCTACCTTCACCAAGAATGATGCCAAAATACAGAGATAAGATGATCAGCTTTAACAATTGGCTTAAACACTGGTGTCATTCAAAGGGGATCCAGTGTCTGTCTGCCTGGGATGACATGCTGGACAAGCCACGCTGCCGCAAGGGACGGCTTGCACCTGTCACCCCTGGGATTCGGATATTGGCAAAGGCTCTTGCCACCCACATAGTGCCTTTTTTAGGCAAGGCACAAATTCTAAACCTACCACCCTAGAACACAAAAAAGGAAAAAAACTAAGGGTAATGCTGCTCAATGCCAGAAGTCTAAATCTCAAAATGCACGCACTCGAGGCCCTTCTCAGTATGGAGAACATCGATGTCTGTGCTGTGACAGAAACCTGGTTCAAGGCTCCTGAGAGCACCCCAGCGCTATCAGATTTTACCTCATATCATGCGTTCCGGCCCCAAAATCCGGACAATACCAAGAAAGGAGCGGGGGTATCCATATTCATCAAGGACACCCACACCTCAAGACTGGTGGCAACGCGATGCATCGGAGACCATCCAGGTGCAATTAACCATAGGCAAGACTGCTCTGCAAATTGTAGCATGTTACAGGCCACTCTCACAAACTCAGGAACCTCACATGGCCTTCCTGAAAACACTAGAGGGGATAAATGTATCACCAAACACCATCATACTAGGTGACTTCAATTACCCTAATATAGACTGGGAACACTACTCAAGCCCAAACACCCTAGCCCAAAAGTTCCTGGAATTCATAAACTCAAATGCCATGGAACAACTAGTCACCATCCCCACAAGAGGAGATAACATACTTGATCTCATCATCACGAACATGGGAGCACAATGTTCAACACCGGAGGTGTACCCCTCACTGGTGAGATCAGACCACAAACTAATCTCGCTGGAGGTCCTCATCCCACCCCCACCTGAAATAAAAAGACCACAGTAAAGAACTTCTCAAAGCCGACTTCACACTTCTAAAGACTAGTGTGGTCTCCTTTAAGGCCCCGAGAGCGGAAAACAGTACTCAAGCCGCTGAATCACTTACAAATGCCTTCTACCAGCACCTGCAGGACTGCATGGATAAGGCAATCCCAAGCAAAACAAAGACTCTTTGTACCAAAGGCAAGCGTCCAGTCTGGTGGACCCCAGCCATAAACAAACTCTACAACAAAAGGAGGAAGCTACTACAAGATAGAGCAAAATCCTTAAAAGGTAAGACACCCTTGATCACTATAAGTAAAAACTAAGAGCTCTCATAAAATCATCCAAAGCAAATTTCGAGAAAAATAGCTAAAGACTCAAAAGACAATCATAAGGCCTTCTTTAGCTATGTTAGAAACCTGGGAGGAAACTCCCAGATATGCTCAGAGCTAGTTCAAAATGATGTGAAGATTACTGATCCTACAGACATTGCCAACATACTGGCTGACAGGTTCAGTGCAAACTTCTCCCCAAAAGGAGAGATATCTATACCAAACGATTGCAGCCCCCAAACATCTCCAGCCCAAGTGAGAACTGCTCTCTCCAAAGCAAAAACACAGCATCCATGGGACCTGATGGTGTCCCCGGCTGTGTGCTCCATGAACTCAATGAGGAATTAAACCCACAGCTAGGACAGCTGTTTAATCAAAGTCTTACCTCTGGATACGCACTACCCAGGAGTGGCGACTGCAACTGTGGTACCACTTCACAAAGGCGGTGCCTCCACCGACCCTGGAAATTACCGCCCATTAGCTTGACAAGCCTTATCTGCAAAGCCATGGAGAGGATCATAATGGACCTCATAAATAAAGACATAGGAATTTGCAGACTTTGGATCCAACCCAGTTTGGCTTTGTCAAAGGCAGATCATGCCTTTTAAACTTGGTTGACTTTTTCGAAACAGTCACCAAAGCCATTGATGAGGGAAAGGCAGTCCATACAGCCTACCTCGATCTGGCTAAGGCCTTCGATACAATACCCCACTCGGGTATCATTGAAAAACTCATCAGCTTAAATGTCAACCCATACATCACAAGATGGGTTGCAAACTGGCTGAGTGACAGAACCCACAGGGTCAGAGTTGCTGGCGCCATGTCAGACTCAAAGCCTGTCACAAGTGGTGTCCCACAGGGCTCAGTCCTGGGCCCACTCTTGTTTGGCATCTACTTTTCCGAAGTACAAGCAAACACAGGAGGGTTATGGCTGACAAAGTTTGCAGATGACTGCAAACTGGGCGCCATAGTATAAAACACATCTGATACAGATATCCTTCAGAAGGGTCTCACAGAAACGGATAACTGGTGCCAGAGCCACGGCCTAAAGTTAAATGCCAAAAAATGCATAGTCATACCCTTCGGGAAAAACAAGGTTACCCCTAGCTACCAAATAGGTGGCAATCCACTGAGCACAGAAGAAGTTATCAGGGACCTGGGGACCCAGGTTGATAGTAGTCTGTCATTCGACACCCATGTAGCTAAAGTAGTTAGGAAGACCTTCTACATTGCCCACCTTATCATGAAGGGATTCTCATCTAGATCAAGGGAGGTCATAGTCTCCCTTTACTCATCACTCATCAGACCAATGATTGAGTACAATGCCCCATTCGGAATGTATCTGACCCGACACTTGCAGCAGCTGGAGAGGCCACAAAAGTTCCTCACCAAAAGGATAAAGGGTCTCAAAAATCTGTCCTATGCTGCCCGACTGAAAGAACTCCAGCTCTATTCAGTCGCACGCTGCTCAGAGGTGACCTTTGCCTAACATACAAGGCCATGTCAAACCCAGATTTGATGAATATGCTTCACCTCAAAAATCTAGATCCATCAGAGCCACAAGGGCGGAGACTTAAACCTTGACACGGCTATTAATAGGACGTGCTGGAGGGATAGATTCATCACCCAAAGACTCCCTATGCTGTGGAACAAAATCCCGGTACATGTGAGGCAGAGCACCTCGCTGGCCTTGTTCAAGAGATATCTTGACCAATGGATGGGAGATCACAGATATACCCCAGGGATAACCTCAGTGTCACTGCTCGACAGAGGCACAGCAAAATAATGGGTATAGTTCCCCATACTAAAGGGGTGGCGTAAGCCACAAAACGATGGGCTAGGCTTGTAAATGCCCTCGGGCAGATAGCCTAGTATGAACCTATGAACCTATAACCTGTGGGTAGAATCCCAAAGCAAAGGTAAAGGGAGGTTGGCAAAATCATAAAGCATTGGGAGCTGCTAACATGCCCTGTAAAACTGCAGTGGCAAACCCAGCCCTAGATTTGGAATAAAGAGGGAGATGGTAATGTTTAGAAAAAGTGTGCACTGAACTCCAAGTAGCTGCTTCCAAAATATCTTTAGTAGCTACACCCCTTAGAAAAGCAGTAGAAGTGGCAGTAGCCCTAGTGGAATGAGGTCTGATTCCAGCCGGAATCTCCTTACCATGATGAGAATAACAAAAAGCAATACAGTGACCAATCCACTTAGAAATAGTTTGTTTTGAAACAGGTTTCCCCTGAGAGCCCAAAGCAAAAGAAACAAATAACTGTTGAGACTGTCTGAACCCTTTAGTTCTGCTCAAATAATAATGCAACTGTCTGTGAATATCCAAAGTGTGCAAAATTTTCTCCCCTTTATTTTGGGGATCAGCATAAAATGTAGGCAAATGAATAGATTGGTTCAAGGCCACATTAGAAACCACTTTAGGCATAAAAGTAGGGTTAGTACGCAGGGATACCCTATCCTTATGAAAAATCAGGAAGGGTTCAACTGCCATTAGAGCCTGTAATTCAGATACCCTTCTAGCAGACGTAATGGCCAACAAAAAAGCAGTCTTCCAAGACAAAAACTTCAACTCAGATGTAGCTGCAGGTTCAAAAGGAGGTAAAGTAAGTTTTTCCAACACAAAATTGAGATCCCAGGAAGGAGTAGGAGCTCTACGCGGGGGTCTTATGTTCGTTGCCCCTCTAAGAAATTGCTTAAACAAAGGATGAGAGAATAATGGTGGGTCACAGTCATAGTGAGCAGAAATGGCTGCAGCATGAACTTTTACAGAGGAGAAAGACAAACCCTTGTCTAATAATTCCGTAAGATACTGAAGTGAAACACTCAAATTAGGCCCTGAGACATCAAAGCTCTTTGCTTTGCTCCAAATAAAAAATCTCCTCCATTTATCAGCATAAACTTTTCTCGTACTAGGCCTTCTGGCCTCCAAAATAACATTCAAAACTTGTTGAGGAAGCTGCGACCCTCCAGGTTCTAGAACAGAATATGCCAGGCTGTCAGATGCAGGGACTGTATCCTGACATTGAGGAAATGATTGCCTGCCTGGGACAAAAGGTGTGGAATTGATGGCAAAGGCCAAGGAGGCTCCTGTACTAAACTCCTCAGCAGAGGGTACCAGTGCTGCCGTGGCCAATCTGGAGCTATTAGAATCATGGAGGGCTTGTCCTGTCTGACCTTCAAGAGCACCCTGGGAAGGAGAGGCAGAGGAGGAAAGGCATAGACGTGAAGATTGTTCCAACTGAATGATAGAGCATCCACTTTCCAAGCTTTTGGATGAAATATCTTTGTGCAAAACTTTGGCAACTGGAAATTTAGTGGAGAAGCGAACAGATCTATGTCTGGAGTCCCCCAAATCACTGTCAACTGTCGAAATACATGAGGATCCAACTTCCACTCGTGGGGATCCACCATCTGTCTGCTCAAAACATCCAAAAACAAATGGCAAGAAGATAAAAACTGATGAAAAAACAAACAAGATGGACCTGGAAACAATGAGAACGGACTCAACGTAATAGGCACTGTTTTATTTTAAGCGCTTTCGGCTCAGTCACTACTAAGCCTTCTTCAGACAAACAGTGAAAACAGTAACAATAGAAATTTAAATACATTACCTAATTAGATAGTAATTATTAATTAAAAGGGAAATGCTCACCATATAAAACATTAAACATGTAAAACCTTTATAAATCAAAATAAAACACAGAAACCTCACTGCTCTAAAAATATTCATATGTATAGGAGACCAGCCTCATATTACCCATAAATAATAGCAAATAAAATAAGCGTTATTCCATATAGCATAAATGAGAATATGTAAATACTTATATTAACACTCATTGCTATTTCTAAACTATATATGCTTTATAAAAAAAGAAAATATATATATATAGGTAACAATGTTACATATATATATGTATGCATCTAGTTTAAACTAGCTAAAATATAAATATGAATAAAAATAGGCTAATATTGTTTATTCTACCTATTTAATGACAACAGTTTTAAAATACACTTAATGGACAACATTTCGTTTAAGCCCGGATAGGACTGTGCGTTGGTTAATATTTGCCATTTTAGTTCATCCAACTCGAGTTTCAGTTGCCAAGGGCCCCCTCTAATATCCAAGGTTCTTTGTTGCAAAATAATAAACCTAAATGAATGAGTTGGATGCTGTAAGATGTGCTTGGCTAAAGCATTATTAGGGTCCAATTTATTAATGGCATAAATGTGTTCGTACACCCTCTGTCTAAATTTTCTCTCTGTTTTCCCTATATAAAACCCATTACATTGTTGGCATAAGGCTGCATAAACAACAATTTTGCTTTCACAATTGAATTTGGCATTAAGAACATACCTTTTATCTCTAATAAAACAAGCTTGACCAAGCAACATATGTTTACATTGCTGGCAACAACCACACTTAAACATCCCTCTAATGTTAGAATGAGTCAGACAAACATTGCGCTTTTTTTCAAGAATATTTTTTAAATTAGGACCCCTCTTATAGGTTATTTTTGGTCTATGCCCTAAGGTCTTCAACAAGAACTCATTATTTTTAATTACTGACCAATTCTTGTACAAAATTTATTTTATAATTTTATGGTCCAATGAATAAGTAAATAAAAAACTTGTTTGGTATGGACTGTTATTAGGACTATCTAAAGTTACAAATTCATTAGACACATTAATAAAAGTTGCCTCAGAATTCAAAACTAGCCCTATTTTAACCGTTAATAAAGGTTTGAAATGCCCAGACAGTCATTTTTGCTCAACTTCTGATCTAATAGTTCTAATTAGCTGACCTGGATAACCTCTATTCAAAAACATACTTTGCAATAACTCACATTCAAAATCCAAGTTGTCAGAAATCATGCGAGCTGCCCTGACCATTTGTCCCTTAATGACAGCCCGCTTCGGATGAATTGGATGACAACTAGAAAAATGCAAAAAAACTGTTTGAATAGGTAAGTTTTCTAAATATTTTACTCTTGAAACAATGTTCCACCTTATCATTGATTAGTAAGACGTCCAAAAAGTTAATGGAATCAACTCCTATTTCATGAGTAAATTCCAAAAAAGAAGTAGATTTTGAAATCGATTCTATAAATGAAGAAATGTCACCTGGGTCTCCATTCCATACACAAAACATATCATCTTGGTACCTAGTGTACCAAGAGACATTATTTACAAACAATGGATTCACAAATAAACAAGTATGTTCCCAATGGGCCATTACCATATTGGCAAAACTGCCACCACAAGGGGAACCCATGGCTGCCCCTGATTTTTGTAGATAAAATTTATTGTTAAATGTCATGAAATTATTGGTTAATATGAGATCTAATAGAGAGGTTACCAGGTAGATGTCATTATGGTCTGCCTTATTGGAAACTAAAAATTCGGAAACCCATTCGGTACCCAGATCATGTGGGATAACTGTGTATAGATCTTTGACATCTATAGTTAGAAATGTGCTATTTTCATTATATGTTAGTTTGTTAATGCTCTCCAAAAAAGACCACGAGTCTTTGCAAATCTGAGGCTCTTTGGTCAAGAATGGTTTGAGAATATTATCAATGAATTTGGCACAACCATAAGTTATCGAACCACGTCCGTCTACAATTATTCGAAATGGCGGTTCTACTAATGATTTATGGATTTTTGGAGCACCAAAAATTGCAGGAATGATTGGTGCAGCCATAGATAAATATTCATATTGATTGATATCAATAGAAGATTCTATGAATAAATCATCAATACATTGTTTGATATTCTTATATGCCACATTAACTTCATTTCGAGATACTTGACTATATGCTTGTGTGTTAAGATGTTTTTCTATTCTCTCATTGTACGCCTGTTGGTCCATGAACAAAAGGCCACCCCCCTTATCGGGTTTCATAACCCTAACATCAAAGTTCTTGATTAATGTAATAAGGTCTAATTCTTCCTCAGTGTAATTCATTCTGTAACTATTCTTATGAAAGCTATGAATATTTCTCATATCTAACTCTCACATTTTTTCAAAAATACATAAATCAGAATGGAGTGGAGGATTAAATTGACTAGAGACTTTCAAAATATTAGTGATGGTAGAATTATTACCCATCAAGATATTTAAATTAAGCTTGCGTGTAAAAAGTTTTAAATCAATAATAGTCTCTGCAATGTCAATTGTTCTGTCCGGCACAAAAGACAAACCTTTAGATAAAAGGTTGGCCATGTGTTCATTAATTATTAACGAAGAAAAATTAAAGACTTTGAAATCACCTTCTGTTGAAACAGAAACTTTTAAGGAAGGTGATGTATTAACAGGCATAAAGTCTATCTCTTGGGTTGCCTCCTGGTGTTCCTCGTTATCGAAGAGTTGGTACTCTTCTTCCTGTTGTTGTTGGACCGCATACTGTTCATGGAGTGAAAACCCTGGTTGGGCTGGTTCCCCTTACCAGCAATGTTCTTATTATTATGATTGTGACTATTATTATTTTGTTGGTTGATGAGCCTTTCACTACGACGCAATGGTTCACTTTGAGTTGGCTCATCAACGAATGAAGTTGAGGCATTGTTGTTATTATTATTAAGTGAATGTTGGTCATCTTGTACAACAGGAAAACTTTGATTATTCATGTTTTCTGACCTTATAGATGGGGGGTCAGGATACGCTTCATTGTTAGCGTATGCTGTAATGTCCCTCTGTAACTTACGTTTCTTGGTACTCAAAAATTTGTCCATTGCAGTATCAATACTAGTGTAAATACGACAGTACTCAAATTTGTACCTTAAAAAATCAACGTGACTTTTTATGATTTGGTCTAAGGTCTCCAACTCACCCTTATACCTTATGATTTCCAAATCATAAAAATTAATAAGTGCCTTTAAAAATTCAACAGCTTGTCTGTCGAATAGTTCCAATAATTCAGCATGAAATGTAGATCCAGCCACCAAGCCTGCTGGGTATCTCCATTGCCGGAGACCCTTAGGTATAACTTTTTTGTTAATACATTCATTAAGGTAGGAAACTTCAAGTTGGAGTTTCCTACACTTGAACATTTTAGTATCGAATTCCTCGATGGCATTCATTAATGAACTATTCAATTGTGAATTAGGCACTTGGTGGCCCAAACTGCAGGAAGCAGAGTCTGTAAAAAAATCCCCATTGCTAAAAAAGGATGTCATTGAGGGGATTTCCAGTTCATTGCTATTTCTTAATTCAGCCACATTATTGTTGCATTGTCTGTTATTAAAGTTAAAATTACTGGAATTACCTTGTCCTGGGTGAGTAGGACCAGAGGATCCGTTATTGTGAGCGACGTCAGCAAAAGATACATCCATATCGAGCGGTGGTGGTCTGTTGTTATTAACGGTTCCACTCGAAAAATGTAACCCTCTAGCTTGTCTCTGCCCTGGTTGGATCGAACTGGCAGAATCGCCGGTTTGTTGTACTTGCTGGATAACCTGAGACCTTTCAGCTTGTGTTTGTCTCAGTTGAGCAGGAACGGCAGAACCGCTACTTTGGTGTGTTGAGGGTGGAGAAGGTGCGTCACGATTAGCCAAACATGCTGGTGTACGCATTTCAACTGTTGTATTTCCGCAATCTCGGCTTTCTGAAATTTGTAGCGTGCTAGGCTGGTGAAGAGATTTAAAATTACCAGCGCTACACGATGCTTCTACCTTCTACGATAGTGCTTCTACACGACCAAGAAGCACATTAACTAGAGCAGTGAGATTTCCAATAGCATCCGTTTGTTGTGAACAGTTACCCGGTTCCAATACGATATCCGTGGTGTCACTATTATCAAATAGTAGTTGTGAGTCTGCTCCGTTTCCAGCTGCCATCGAACAAAACTCCAAAAACAAATGGCAAGAAGATAAAAACTGATGAAAAAACAAACAAGATGGACCTGGAAACAATGAGAACGGACTCAACGTAATAGGCACTGTTTTATTGTAAGCGCTTTCGGCTCAGTCACTACTAAGCCTTCTTCAGGCAAACAGTGAAAACAGTAACAATAGAAATTTAAATACATTACCTAATTAGATAGTAATTATTAATTAAAAGGGAAATGCTCAGCATATAAAACATTAAACATGTAAAACCTTTATAAATCAAAATAAAACACAGAAACCTCACTGCTCTAAAAATATTCATATGTATAGGAGACCAACCTCATATTACCCATAAATAATAGCAAATACAATAAGCGTTATTCCATATAGCATAAATGAGAATATGTAAATACTTATATTAACACTCATTGCTATTTCTAAACTCTATATGCTTTATAAAAAAAAAATATATATATATATATATATATATATATATATATATATATATATATATAGGTAACAAAATGTTACATATATATATGTATGCATCTAGTTTAAACTAGCTAAAATATAAAATGGAATAACGCTTATTGTATTTGCTATTATTTATGGGTAATATGAGGCTGGTCTCCTATACATATGAATATTTTTAGAGCAGTGAGGTTTCTGTGTTTTATTTTGATTTATAAAGATTTTACATGTTTAATGTTTTATATGGTGAGCATTTCCCTTTTAATTAATAATTACTATCTAATTAGGTAATGTATTTAAATTTCTATTGTTACTGTTTTCACTGTTTGTCTGAAGAAAGCTTAGTAGTGACTGAGCCGAAAGCGCTTACAATAAAACAGTGCCTATTACGTTGAGTCCGTTCTCATTGTTTCCAGGTCCATCTTGTTTGTTTTTTGCTCAAAACATCCGCTAAGGAGTTCTGTGCTCCTGGCAGAAATCTTGCCTGAAGAGTGAGGTGCAAACTGAGAGCAGTCTCCCACAAAATCATAGCTTGTCTGCAAAGAGGGTACGAATGGGTTCCCCCTTGCTTGTTGATGTACCACATGACAGTTGTGTTGTCTGTTTGAATCAACACTTGTCCTGGGTGAAGTAGATCCTTGAAAGCCATCAATGCAAATTGGACTGCTAACATCTCCTTCAAGTTGATATGCAAATGTTGAAGTCTGGCAGGCCACGTGTCTTGAACCCATTTTCCATTGAGGTGTGCTCCCCAAGCCTTGTCAGAGGCATCTGTCGTTAAGATCTGACTCGCCTCTGGTCGGGTCACAGAGAGTCCCTTGTTTAGGTGACATTCCTGAGCCCACCACAAGAATTCCTTTTGAATGCAAGGTATTATCTGAATGACAGTGTCCAAATCGTGGCAGTGTTGAGTCCATACACTTTTGAGATACCATTGTAGCTTCCTCATATGCAGTTTGGCATTGGGAAGCACCAGAATACAAGATGCCATGAACCCCAAGGCTTGAAGGACTGTCCTTGCAGTCAGCCTGGACCGTAGAGACAATTGTTGGAAGCAAAGTGTAAGATTTCTTTGCTTGTCCGGGGTCAAAAAAGCCATCTGAGAGGCTGTATTCAGTCTCACACCCAGAAAGCACATGTCTTGAGAGGGTACTAGACTGGACTTTGTTTCGTTCACAGAATACCCTAGGCACCTTAACACTGCCATAACATACTGTAGATGGTGAAGTAGCTTGTCTTTGTCTTGAGCAAGAATCAGGCAATCGTCCAGATAAGGATAAATTTGTATTCCTCTTAACCTTAAGAAGGCTATCACCGGAGCCAGAACCTTTGTGAACACCCTGGGCGCAGTAGATAAGCCAAAGGGCAATGCAGAGAACTGATAATGTAAAGTCCCAGCCCGAAAACGCAGGAATCTCCTGCAACTGGGCCTGATAGGAATATGAAGATAAGCCTCTTTTAGATCCAGAGTTACCATCCAGTGATCTTTGCCCAACAGAGGCAGAAGTTGTTGCAAAGTCAACATTTTGAATTTTGGAATGTCCAGGTATGTGTTGAGGAGAGATAAATCCAAAATTGGCCTCCAAGTGTTTCCTTTCTTTGGTACAAGAAACAGGCGAGAATAAAATCCTAGGCCCACTTCTGACAGAGGGACCTGCTGTATAGCCCCCATTTGAAGAAGTAAGGAAATCTGTTTGTGAGCCTCCACCTTTTGCTGAGGAGGAACGTCTGGCATGCCCTTGAAAGGAGGCAATGTGTGGAAATAAAACTTGTAGCCTCGGTCTATAATGTCCAACACCCATTTGTCCTGGGTGACTAAAAGCCAGTTTTGCCTGAAGAGTGCCAACTTTCCTCCCAGAGGAGCTGCCAGACAGGAAGGATCTGGCAGCTGAAGATGCAGGTCACTGGGTCTGTTTACGAAAGGACTGGCCCCTGCCCTCACCTGTAGATTGTGCAGGAGAACTCCACGTTCTAGGCCTGAAAGAACCCTGAGCTCTGCCCCTACCACGTCTAGATCTGCCTCTAGACTGTAAATCAGAAGAAGGGTAAGCCCATCCCTTAGTAGGCCAATTTCTGCTAAACTTAGGGGGCTGCACCTGCAAAAAATCCTTAACAGTCTGCTTTGTCTTCCATTTTCTTTAAGACTGACTCCACAGGAGAACCAAACAAAACTTCAGACTGCAGAGGAGCATCCAAAATTCGAGCTTTAACATGCTCTGACAAATTCTGATCCTTAAGCCAGGCGTGCCTACGAATAACTGATCCAGTGGCAGCCACCCTGGAAGAAGCCTGTAAAGCATCAAAACCACACTGCAAAGAATGCGTACCCACCTGATCAGAGGCATGAACCAAATCCTGTAATTCTGCCACAAACTGCAGGCATCTGCTGTGTTCTTTTGAAACAGGGACATGCAGATAGGCATCCTTCAGGTCTAGCGTAACCATATACATCCTTTGAAAGATCATGGATAGCAGTTTTTGAAGGGTTAGCATTTGAATTTTGGGACAGAAGAACTTATTTAACTTTGGCAGATCTAATAGTGGTCTCCAGGTGTCTCCTTTTCTTGGTATGAGGAACACTTAAGTAGAAGAACCTGTGTCACCTTCCCCTGCAGAAAGTGGTTGAATAAACCCTTGTTGTAAAAGATCTAGAAAGATGGATAGAAGAAGGCTGTCTTATTCTTTTGGGGGATTTGGCATCCCTAGGAAGGGTGGTCTTTCAGTTAACTGAATGAAATACCCTTTTCTGTGAGGTGAAGGACCACTGGTCTCTGGTGATGAGTTTCCATTATTGTAGGAAACAGGAGTCTCTCCCTATTAGAAGTAAGGGGGATGATGTGAGACTGGGATGGTTATGGGGCTGTGCATAGTCACATGTGCTCCTGTGGGGGTGAAGGGGAGGGGGTCCTTGGAACCTTCAGGTCTAAGGCACTGATCAGGTTGCCACCTCCTACACTGCCTGATCTTTCTGCTTGAGAAGGCCTCCCTTGTCTTGCCTAGGGGGAAAAAAGAAGGTTCAGATGGAAATTTACTATTATATCTCGCTACTGGAGATGAAAACTGTGAAGGAATTCTATCCATTTGTTTTCCCTTTTTGTCCAACGTCTCAAATACTTTTTTTCTGCAGAAGGGCCAAAAAGGAATATGCATCCAGTGGGACATCCAGTAGTTCAGCATTGACCTGTTCAGAGAGTGGTCAAGTCATTAGCCAAACATGTCTATGAATGGCAAAACCTGAAGCAGTGCATCATAATCCCATTTTAAGAGTGTCTGGAGACTTGCAGTGATAATTTGGTTGTTTCCTGTATGTTTCTTTGTCAGGCCTCATCAGTCCCCTAAGATTTAAAAAAAAATTGTTCTGTTAGAGACTCAACATATTTCAACATGTGGAACTGGCAATTACTGCTCTCACAGAAAGGATAGCAAAAGTATATGCCCGTTTTCCAAATCTATCCAGCAATCTATTTTTTTCTGTCGTGTGGTAAAGGATTTCTAGCTGTACTCTTAGGAGAACCTTTGGGGGATTCAGTAGAAACTAAAGGAACAGCTTGAGGATTGTTGTATAGATGCTTGTGAGTGTCAAGCTTTATATAGAATCTATCTGGTTTCCTTGGTGCAGGTGGCATAGAGTCTGGGTGAAGAGAATTCACATTCAAATCATAATCTAGCACTACATGAACTGGAAGAATAGCCAATTTAGGGATGAGCTCTCTATAATGGGTTTGGGCTTGACAGAATTTCTTGCTTTTCCAATTAAATGTCTCCATCTTATGCAAGTATCCCCAAAGGATAAGTACTCGGGGGGGGGGGGGCAGAAGGGAGAACAACATCCAAATCCAAGTCAAGGTAGGATTGTGGAGGGAGGTGCTCAGAATAGGCCAATTCTTCCTCATCCCCAGATCCTGAGGAGTCAGAATCTTCTTGAAAGAAAACATCTTTCATTCTTTTACTGAGCAAAGTTTCAAGGGAAGACAGCAGGGTCTGGGTAGGCTCCCAAGATTTAAAGAAAGCTATGAATTCCTGAGCTATTTTCAGAAGGTCCTGTGCTTCATCCTGGGTTTGTATCAGCTGAGGACTGGGTAGTTGGCTGAGGCATCTGTTTAGAAAGAAAGTACTTAAGATGTGGTCAAGACTGCAACCACAGTCTGTGCTATTGGTGGAGAAATTATCTCCCTCGGTAACCAATGCCTACGTATCAGAAGTTGAAGAGTGGTTTCGAACCAAACCAACAAGGGCGTGGGAGTAGTCTTATCTAATGAACCTGCAGCCATGGCAGCCTCCCAAGGGGTCATGCCAGAGGGTTTAGGCCTATTAGTCATTGGTCCAGGGGGCTGCAAAGGCACCTCACCCAAGTCATCGGTTGACTAACATGGGTGCCAAAGTTTCATTGGCATTCCACCAAGTCCTTTTCCCTTAATTTTTCTGTCCTTGCATTTCTTGGACAAGATAGCATCTGAAGCTCAGGAATGAGAGGAAGCAGGGGGAATGAATTCAGAGGATTCCACCTGGGCTGCAAGGACTTTGGCCCTATGCTTTAGTGTCTTATCTCAAAACCTAGCACAATCCTGAGAGTTAGAAATGTTGTGCCAAGGCTCTAGACAAAACAGACAGTAGGAATGAAAACATTTATGCAGGACTTGTTTCCCACACTTTAAGCAGTTACTGACCTTTTTAAACATTAATCAGAAGAGAAAAGTCCCCAACAGGGTACTTATTTGAAAGCAGGAAGGAGGAACACTGGAGAAAATGGGCCACCCAATGGACTGTAAGCATCTGATGACAGTGGAGTAGCACATCTGATTGCATTGCTAGAGAGAACTGATGATGGCACTGATGGAGACCACTCCTATACCCTGATGTCCAAACATCAGTGTTCGGTTGGCTATGGATGACGTAAAGACTCTGGAAATCTGGATGGTTCAGGGATTCTGCATGGCAAGAAGCCCCAAGAGTCAGCACTGCAACACTGACTGTGAAGATCATCAGAAGAAGCCACACTTCTCATGAATGAAAACAGCAAGGAAAAGAAAAAAAAATGTGATCACTTACAAGTCAAACAATATTTTCTTGAAATTTTCCAAAAACACAGTAAGGTATCCTCGAGTGTGTCAGCAGATTGATCTCCATCCATCCACAACCCCTTTTCCCATTTTTGCACATGGGGTTTGGGTGTCACAAACAGTGACAATCTAAAGCTAGGGTTCACACAATATGAAAATTGAAGGTCCCTGGCACTTGAGGAAGGTTTGTTTTTACTGAGCAGTCCTAATGACTATGGCAGAAGTCTTAGAGACTACTGGAGATTGATTTCTTCCTTTTGGATCGATCTTTATATTCTTACTCACTTCCTGACATTATTCTAAAATACACCGACCAACTGCATAAAAATATAGGAAAAGTAAAAACAACCACAGGTATAATTTACACAAACACTCTTTCTTTCCTTCTTTATACAGTGTAGTACCATAAAGTTCCTTTATGCAGTACAGGTAGCTATGCTTCAAGCAGAAAAAAATACCATACCTTAAATAAAGAAATAAGCAAAATTTTTGATATTGAAACTCTGATACATTACAAATGACACACTGACAGTTTTCAACAAAAATATAAGTTCACTATTCTGACAAACCAAGCCAGTTAGCAAAAAAACAGTTCCTCAAATAATGTTGTATCTTTCGGCTTTTCCCGGTTAGGGGTCGCCACAGCGGAACTCCGGTCCGCTAATGATTGGCAGTAGATTTTTACGTACCGAGTTGCCAGCTCTGACGCACAACCTTCAACGAAGGTACGCCCATTCACGCATGTCTCCGCACAGAAGACGCTTTAGCTGAGAATCGAACAGGACGTCATACTGTGAGGCGACAACGCTACCACAGCACCACCACCGTGATAAGTAATAATACTAACAACAACAATAATAAAATGATGATGAAAGAAATAAACCTTTAATCATCCACTGCCACGGAAATTCAGGTTAGGAAAAATTTCCAAAAAAAAAAAATCAAAATCTCTGTCCCCAAGCTGAGATACTAACTCCTGACACAGCTGAACGAAGGAAACATCCTCAGCTCTCTCCCACTGCATTGCAGGATCTTCTGCCACCTGGTGACCAAAGCTGATCAGTGCACACTATCTGCTGAGGTGAACAACACTGTTAAGGAGCTGGTCTTAAAGACTGAAGCACTGATATTGCTCCTTAAGTTACAATGCAATTTTGTACCATTTTATAATTCTTTCAAGACATTTAACTGATTAATGAAATCCTACTAATACTCTAACATTAAAATGTTTATTCAGTTTTCTATACAAAAAAAGCACTTACATCTGTCAGTGGGTCATCTGCATCCAGATTTGCTGCAGGGATCTGATCTAGTCGTGGTCGCTTGGATGAAGATGAGGATGAAGATGAGTGATCTGAAAATGATAAAGCATACACAATTATTAATACATGTATATAAAACAAATGACTAGAACGGAGGAATTGTTTGGGATATATGTTTTCACATGTCTTTTCCGAGCAGAACAGCACACTGGAGCACCCTACACATGACAATGAAAGAAATCTGGTGTTCAAAAGCATTCTAATTTTTTAGTGACACCTTTGAAATTTTAGATAAAGGATACAGCCATAAGATGGAGACCAAGAAGCCTACTGCTGTGCTCCCCCATCCACCTCATCCTTACTGTTCCACTATTCATTCCCTCCCTCCTCTTCGCACCCTTCTGAGTTTACTGCTAGCAGCTTGGTCCAACACCAACTACAGTAAACACACGAGAAAACTACTATATGATTTATTAAAAAAATATGCCATCTCAGTCCTAATTCTGGTCTCCTCTGACTTTTAGCCTTTTCTCCCTCTTCCCTATTCTGTCCTTCCTCCTCGAATTCCATATCATCTACCTTTCTTTTTTTTTAGGATACTCAAGATCCAGACAGTCCCTAATATTCCTTCTATTTTCCAGGTTGTAAGTCTACCTCCACATGCAGTTACATATTTCTCTAGTCATTTCTGCCACCACTGTCTGACTTCCTTCTACTCAGTAAAACACCTATTCTAGGTTACGACATTGAGAAATGAAAGTGTCCAATCTATGGGATTAGGAACACCCAACTTTAACCAGCACATTTCAGTTCACAGTTGTCTAAACAGAAGCTGAAAAAAGTACTGGTGTTCAGATAAAACCCGATATTTGTGCACGTCTGGAGTGAGGAGCTCTGTCCCATACAATTCATTCTTACATGTGCTACATAACCTGACTTCAAACTGCATCATGCTTTTGAAGAAGTACATATGTTAAGCTAGTAATTTTCTTAATAGAAAAGTGCTACTCTTTACTGTAGTTAACATTACCCCATAGCTACTTTTGCACCCTATATGACCTAGTTGTTAAGTGCCCAGAAACCCTTTACTTCCTTTTTCTTTCTTATGAGGGTCCCATTTTTCTTTTTGCCTGTTCAAATGTCACATCTTTTCAGAAAAGGTTCTGTCTCAAGGTAAATATGGGCTAAACCTGGTTGAAGGAGGGATGCAATGCAAGCCTTGAAGAAGCAGGTGTGAAAGTCAATGCTGCAGGGCATAAATACCCTGGATGGGGAGAACCGGACATTGAGGCAATTCTGCAAACAACTGTTTTAACTGGTCATGCCAAGGCAAAGGCACTTAAGACTGCTAGCAAGATCAGCTTAAGCTCAACAGACTAACAGAACAGTTCCCGGTGTCCCTTGGATTTGACATGAACTACAGTTTATTCCCAGCAGTGGAGTGGAGTGGATGCAGGTGCCAGGCTGGAGTATTGTCATTAAACATAGAGGGGACCACATAGACATCACAACAATAACTTACCAGAGATGGTAAGGTATAAAAGCATGCAACTAATGCAGTAAAGCCTTATGCCTGTGTGCTACATGGGCAGTCTTGTAAAATATGTCACTGTGTTCACTATGATGTTCTGTATGTCATGTATTCACAAGTAAAACCACAGTAAAAACACGAACTTCGCTGTAAATAAGATCACGGTTCCACAAATGCCATGAAACTGTCAGCTACGATAAAAAAGCCTTTATTCCACTGTGATAGTAAAAACTGGTTAAGCGCTTTCATCTACAGGTAGTAGACTTCCTCAGAACACTCTACAATTAAAAAGGCTGGGTTTATTGGAAAAGCCATTATTTGTATTTAAGACAGGTTGGAATTTAAAAAACAAATTTGAAGGTGGGCTTATAGTCAACAATGAGAAGGGTGTGGTAGGGGGTACTAGTAAGTGTGGAAAATGTAACCAATGCTTTGCTATACTGGAAGACAGGAGCTTAACATTGGGGGATGTCAATCAAACGGAGATTAGATTTAAGAAGGGTAACTGTCGGACCCAACATGTGATATATCTGGCTAAATGCGTCAGATGTCCTTGTTACTATGTGGGAAAAACCGACAGATGTTTAAGAAATCAGATTTATGACCACTTTTATTGCATAAGTAAGAAAGAGACAAAAAATGCACTGCATAGACATTTAGTCGGAAGCCCAAGTTGTGATAGTTTTAAGTTTGCCATTTTAGAGCATGTAAAATCAAACCCTAGGGGTGGAAACATAAAGGTAAAACTGGGTGAGGAGGAGATAAAATGGCAGATATTGTTAAATGCAACTGTTTATCCTGGTATTAATGAAAGTATTTCCATTAAACCAGTATTAGAAGCAAAAATAAATTAGTGAAAAAGTATTTACATTAGATGCATATTTTATGAGTAAGTGATTTTATTGGATTTTAGCAGTATTGTATTAGGAGAAATGTATATATAAGTTATTACTGCACTGAGCACTTTAAATGACAATTGATTACAATTAATCATGTAATCTGATTGGAGGAATTTATGTATTTAAACCCATCTTTTTTAATTGTAGAGTGTTCTGGGGAAGTCTACTACCTGTAGATGAAAGCGCTTAACCAGTTTTTACTATCACTGTGGAATAAAGGCTTTTTTATCGTAGCTGACAGTTTCATGATATTTGTGGAACCGTGATCTTGTTTACAGCGAAGTTCATGTTTTTACTGTGGTTTTACAAGTGGCATTTCGCTGTGTCTTCTGGTTTCG
Organism: Protopterus annectens; assembly: GCF_019279795.1. Classification (NCBI taxonomy): domain Eukaryota; kingdom Metazoa; phylum Chordata; order Ceratodontiformes; family Protopteridae; genus Protopterus; species Protopterus annectens. The sequence goes on from NC_056735.1 coordinate 1,451,466,476, forward strand.
TAGTTGTTAGTTTTAAAAGACCATGGATTCCCTTGACGAGCTGCCATCCATGTTTTCACCACTCAGGAAGGATGAAATACAGAAATTACAATCGGAAATGGCCACTGTAAAGGGAGAGCTTACTCGGCTAATCGATATGATGAGCCAGGCTGAGAGTGGTAAGGAAAGGCAGCAGAGTCTGACTAAGTCAAGCCATATGCAGGAAGGATGTGTTGCTTCAGGTGGTTCCCCCAACAGCCAAGGTAATGGCGTGTCGAGTGTGTCTGGACCCTCTTATTGCGGAGGCGCTTAGGGGTACTAGTGTCTTGGAGGACAGAATAACAGTTGGAGGCAACATTTCGGATGACAATCACAACATTTCGGGGGCTATACCTAAGCGCACGGTGCCAAAAAAACTTATTCAGTTGTTATAAACCAACAGGTTAAAGGTACTGTAAATATTTCAGTTGATAATAGCTCTCAAGCTTCAAATGTTATTTCTAATCAACAACGAGAGCTTGACACTTTTTTCAAAGCTAATTTTGACATCCAATTTAATGGAAACAGCAAACGGGACACCGCTAGAGGTGCGGAACATAGTGGTACCAAAAAAACTTTAAAAGAATACATTTTTGACTTTGGGAAGAAGCTGGTATCATTAAGGGACTTCAGTTGGACAATATGTATCTAAAAAGATGCATTGAACTTAAAACTGTTCCCATGGGTATGTGCTTCTTTAAGCAACCTATGGGCATTGACTTAAATGAAACTAATATTACTGAATGTAGTCAAATATTTGATGGATTTGGGTACAAGTTTATGGAATTCATTATAAAATGTAATGATAGTAAATTAAGTAGAATATTTTTAGAATATGAACAGTTAAATGAGATTATACTGAAAGATTTGTTATTTAGTGAATGGGAAAGTTTAAACAACAAACAATATGTATGGGCTGAAAAAAACAGTAACAAACAGTATGATAGGAAATGCAATAAAATGAAAAGGGATATTGAACATTATGAAAAAAAACAAGTTTATAAGTGGAATAAACAAACTAACATTGGAAGTCGCCATTTTGATAAACAAGGACAGACTAGTGGATTTAGGGGTGACACAGATTTACATAATAGGAAAGGATGGAGAAATAACAAGAGTAATTTTTTAGAAGAAACAAATCAGGGATGGCAAGGAGGATACAGGGAGGACGATATGGGCCGGGAATTTGTAAATCGAGAGACCTCACCTTACAACAGAAGGTGGCCCAACAAGAACAACCAGAGAAGGTGGACATAGGACAGAAAATCATTCAACATAATGACGTTAAGTTTAGTTTAGGTGATTTTAATATTTTCAACTATACACATTTTAAGTTAAAAAAAGAGCATTTTTCACGGTTTTCAAAAGGGATGAAGTACGTCCCAAGTACTAAGGTCAACTTAGTGGATTGTATAGTGGAATTTAAACTATATTTACGGAAAGTAAATTTAGCTTTATATTTTCAGAATGAAAGGGGGACTTTTACTGAATATGAAACTAGGAAAAGAAGTGCATTCATACCCCCTATGAACAACACCTTAGCAGCTTATGAGAAAGTAGTCATTCATGAACTATATAAATACTTTGCAAATAACAAAAAAAATCAATATAAAATATAATTTGAATAAGGAAGAATATGCGGCTTTGAATGAACTTTGTAATGATAACAATGTTTGCATTATGAAACCCGATAAAGGGGGTGGCATTGTTTTATATGACAGCAATGACTATATGAACAAGATATGTGATATACTGCACAATTCCGGTAATTATGAAACATCCTCACTTAATGAATTAAACATTAGTTATGGTCGCATAGATTCGTTTCTAGAAGAATTTTTATTAGGCAAGAGAATTGACACAGATTTGTATAAGTTTTTAAAAACTGAATTTCCCACACTAGCTACAACAGTAGGTATTCCTAAAGTCCACAAGAATGTACTTGATCCACCTTTTTGCCCCATAATTTCTGGGAGTAAATTCAAAACGTTTCCATATGGTAAGCTTATTGACAACTGGTTGAAATGAATATATAAATGGATACCCCATATAATTATTGACTCTCGGGACTTTTTAAGTCGATTAAAACCCGAATTATGGAAGAAAGATATTATTTTTTTAACCATAGATGTCACAGATCTTTTTTCTTACATTCCTAAGGAAGATGGTATTATTAGGTTCAGTAATAGTATTCAGAAACATACACAATTTGTTTGGGATAAAGTAGCACTTATTACATAATTTATGGACATAGTTTTAAGTCATAATTACATTTATTTCCAGGGAGAATATTATAAACAAACTAGGGGCGTAGCTATGGGGGCAGCTTGTGCCCCCATATACGCTAACCTTGTTCTTCTAGATTGGGAAGAGGAGTATTTATTTAAGCGCGTACTGTTTAAGTATGTTAGTTGCTATGTAAGATATTTGGGCAACATTTTTATTTTATGGAATGGCACTACAGAGGAGATGGACATTTTTTATTAATGACTTAAACATGGCTAGTGAGTATCTTAAGTTTACCCATAGCTTTAGTAAAGTAGGAATTCCATATTGGGACACTTACATTTATTCAACTCCAGCAGGGTTTAAATCTAAGATCTACAGAAAAGATACTTTTAGTAATGCCTATCTAGATTATTATTCAAGTTGCCATCCCATGGGGTAGAAGCGGAGCATTTTTAAAGGACAGTGCATCCGTGCAGCACGTATGATGTCCAACTATCATGAAATGGTGCAGGAGTTAAAAAACATTAGTGAGATGTTTAGAAGATGGGGCTATCCCTCTAGACTCGTAAGTGATATTAGTAGTTATGTCCAGAAAGAATGGGGCAAAAAAATATGTACCCTTATTAGGTGTTACAAATTTCAACGCCCCTAGTGGATTGATTACGAGTGAACCCATTAAGAATTACAAAAGAGCGTGCACAGTACAGTATAGTAAACAGAGTAAAGACGTATAAGAAATTATAGGTAAGAATTGGAATATTTGGAGAAGTGACGCTATGGTAGCGGAGAAATTAGGGGAAAAGCCATTATTTGTATTTAAGACAGGTTGGAATTTAAAAAGCAAATTTAAAGGTGGGCTTATAGTCAACAATGAGGAGGGTGTGGTACGGGGTACTAGTAAGTGTGGAAAATGTAACCAATGCTTTGCTATACTGGAAGACAGGAGCTTAACATTGGGGGATGTCAATCAAACTGAGATTAGATTTAAGAAAGGTAACTGTCGATCCCAACATGTGATATATCTGGCTAAATGCGTCAGATGTCCTTGTTACTATGTGGGAAAAACCAGCAGATGTTTAAGAAATCAAATTTATGACCACTTTTATTGCATAAGTAAGAAAGACACAAGAAATGCACTGTATAGACATTTAGTCGGAAGCCCAAGTTGTGATAGTTTTAAGTTTGCCATTTTAGAGCATGTAAAATCAAACCCTAGGGGTGGAAACATAAAGGTAAAACTGGGTGAGAAGGAGATAAAATGGCAGATATTGTTAAATGCAACTGTTTATCCTGGTATTAATGAAAGTATTTCCATTAAATCAGTATTAGAAGCAAAAATAAATTGGTGAAAAAGTATTTACATTAGATGAACACTTTATGAGCAAGTGATTTTATTGGATTTTAGCAGTATTGTATTAGCAGAAATGTATATATAAGTTATTACTGCACTGAGCACTTTAAATGACAATTGACTACAATTAATCATGTAATCTGACTGGAGGAATTTATGCATTTAAACCCAGCTTTTTTTAATTGTAGAGTGTTCTGAGGAAGTCTACTACCTGTAGATGAAAGCGCTTAACCAGTTTTTACTATCACTGTGGAATAAAGGCTTTTTTATCGTAGCTGACAGTTTCATGATATTTGTGGAACCGTGATCTTGTTTACAGCGAAGTTCGTGTTTTTACTGTGGTTTTACAAGTGGCATTTCGCTGTGTCTTGTGGTTATTATGTATCTACAAGTGTTGAGGGGATGAGAAAGAGGTACAAAGTGTTGAAGCTCGACAAGGTGCTGTTGTCAAGACCTCTGTCAAGTCTGTTGATGATGCCAATAGACAAGGGCCTGCATCACAGTCACAGTACACATTGCCACTGTCTCAATCCTGGGTGGAAGTGGATATGCTCCACAGAGGACGCAAGTACAGTAGAATATTCAGAGAACCCTTGTGGCTATAATATACAAGCACATTATCCCCTGAGAGGGACAGGCCTCCTGTGGCTGAAAGCTCCACAACAGTTTCTCCTGCATCCCAGTTAGCAGGATCTGAGGTGTACCCCACTTTTCCTGTGGGCATGCCCACCATTCCATACATGTCAGGTGAAAGCTGTAAACTGTAAAGGCACTGAGTGCACCTGTGCTGCTGGCCAGTATTGGGGACAAATTAGCAGATGTGCAAGAGTGTTACTCACACAAAATCTGCTGCCACAATACAAAAAAAAAATGGCAACACATCTGCATGCTACACCAACACCACTGTGAGGTCCTTAAGCACATGGAGCATAGCCACTGTAAAATGACTAGTTTCTGATGGCTATCGAGGCACATACTACCTCAAACAGCAACACTATGAGATGACTGCCAGGCAATCCTCATGTCTGGCAAAACTAGCAGTGTTGCCCATGGGTAGGGCAGATTACGTACAAGGGGTGAATTTGTATGTGGGCCTTTGCAAGGGAGATGCTCAAAAGCAATATCTAGAGCTATAAGAATGTCTGCAACCCCTTCACTGTAGGCAGTGATGAGCATCTGCCTCCACGGCTGGCGCATCTCACCAGCCAGCTTCACCCACGTTCAGGTCAAAGTAGCACACTATCTCTGCCACAGAGATCTCAAGCCCCACCACCTCAAAAGGGCAAGTGACACCAGCTTCAAGTCACACAGTGGTACCCATACCCATCACATCACCCATCTTAGCTCAGAGGGCACGGCCATGATATGCAACTCCCTTGGATGTGTTTTCCCCACAGAGAGTACCACATGAATGTCAGAGTCCACTGTCTCATGCGCAAATGGTGATGACTGTGACCCACATTTTCCTCCCTCCTGTGTTGTACAGAGATCATCTGATGCACAGTGTAATGACAAAATGCACACTCTGGCACAGTCTGACAACAGCACTGCATTCAATAGATGCAGTCTGTATGACACTCGTGTTATCATTGCCATAACCCACAGTTATCAAATGTTGCTCCTTTGCAGTACTGTTGTGTATTGAGCCCATCATTGTGTTGGGGCGGGGGATCTCATTCTGGATTACTGTTTTCATCTGCTGCTGCCATGCTGTCTGAGACATAATGCAATGCAACACTGCTATACACATGATACATATCTTGCATCCAAAGAATCATAACAATAAACATGGCTAAAAGGCAATCATTTTGTTGGCTGTCTCAGGTTAAGTATTGTAGTCTCTGCAAATGCGCCAAGGAAGCAAAAGCATGCTTTCAACAGATCAAATACATGTTCAATTATATTTCACATCTGAGCATGAGCAGTGTTGTATTGGATTTCCACCAAGGTTTGAGGTCTACATACCAGGGTCATGAGCCAAGACTCCAGAGGGTGGTTATCATCTGCAACACAAATCACTACATTTTTTTTTGAGGGGGGGTTGTGCACATAGCATTTACACTGTGCCAGTGCTTACCTACCAGATGGCTCTGTAGAAAGTCCCCTCACCAACAGTGAGCATACAAGTTTGACTATATATATATATATATATATATATATCTATATATATATATCTATATATATATATATATATATATATATATATATATATATATATATATCTATATATATATATATATATATATATATATATATATATAGATAGATATATATATAGATATAGATATATATATATATATATATATATATATGGGGATAAAGGGAAATGTTAGGGTTCCACATGCATATTAGGAGACAGTGCCCACTGTACTCCACTCAACAGTCTAGGGAACGGCAGTCTTTTCTATTCACATATCTGTGCGAGTGTGGGCAAGATGGGGCTTTTCTTTTCACATGTGCTTAGTCACTGACACCCAATAACCCAAGATGGTATGCAATATAATAGAAGCCATATACAGTTATGGCTCTGTTCTCTGCTACCCAGTGGGAACCAGGCATGCTCTTCCACATGCAGAAGCACAATGCCAAATAACTTGTTCAGTATTCATGAGACAAAAGCCTGCAAACACCTAATGTCTTCCCAGTTTGTCAATGAAAAGCCCCAGTAGCTGGAATGGTAACAGCTGCACAGAGCTTGGTGATCACAGGGATAGAAAAAACATCCATTCCCCCAGATTAATCATACTAGTAATACGTGTTGATTAGGGTTCACATATATCCTAATCTGCTTGGAATCACAACTATTTATCCACTTGTGAGAATATATGTAACCCTCTGTATAACCTGCCTCCTTTCCAGTGATCTGCAATAACAAGCAGGCCGGCCACCACTGGCTACAGCTGCAGCAATACAATGCTGCTGAGCACAAACTGCTGCTTCTTTAACCATTTCTGTATGATGGAGAGCAGGAATTTTCCATATGCTCTAGCTCCATATAAAGATGAGCAAAAAAGCACAGTCATTGAAAGACATTTTTTTTCCTCCTTGATTTGCATCTGATTATACTCTGATTTGGTTGCACATCATCATTAATGTCTGTTTATACTGTTATTTGCATACATTGCTGCTGGTACCACTGAATCCAAACCAACCTAAGCCTCTTCACGAAACATGAAAACTGCCACTGTACACTACTCAGTCTGTCTATGAATACCTCCCAGGATTTACAACAATGGTATTTTATTTGAAGGAAAAACTGTGCTGATGGAAATCGAGATGGATGTCCTACCTCTGTACCTAAAGGCTAGCTATCTCCACATCTATTCTCTGACTTTACTATTTCAAGCTAAGTTATGCCCAAGGATGCAGTTTCACCTGCCACCTCATACAAAATGAATACAACCATGAAGGATGGGCAGACCCCTGCACACTGGGGTTTCCAAGTAGATGTTAAGTTACTACACATGATTACCTGTTCATATCTTTCATCTCTTTACTCTCCCTTCCTCACTCACCTCCATACTTCTATTAATTTCTCTTCCTTGTCTTTTCTCTCTAAATATACCACAAACCTGCTTTTCTCACTTCATATTGCAATTCCTGCTTGTATTATACTAACTTGCCTTTAACTTCTCTATAAACTGGCTACAATTTCTAACTATTAAATCACGGTCATATAGCTTGTATCTATTCTTAACCAATATTTTCATATTAGGTCTAATTTGGTATAATTATTTAAAATGCATTTTTTTTAATGACTGTAAAATTATTATTCTTAACATGTTTTGTAATACTTTGGAACCTTTTTCCCTGGGCATCTGCTGAAAATCTGCTCCTACCCAGTCAGTCTTTCCTGGTATTCAAATGTCAGTAAAATGAACAAATATGTAACTGATCATGAAATTCTAAGCCACCCAATCCCTTGGACACTGTACAGTGGTACAATTTTAAGAAGTCCTCTCCAAGTACAGAACTGTTTCACAGCAACAATAAACACACCACTCCCATTATTTTAAGGGTATAACACCATTAATCAAATGTGTAAAAAGAAGGTGCGTGTCAAACTAAAAGCATTCTGAAGTAATATGAATTGTAGCTTACTGTGCATTTCTGCCATGGTGCCAGTTTAATTCTCATGAAATAAATAAAAATATGAAGTACTGCTAGCTAACAGTCTGTTATCAAGCTGGAGCGTCCCTAGCACCTTTTTCTCGGGTGGCTCACGGGAATATACTTCTAAGAACCATGGAACCAAAAGGTCAAATCCAATTTGTAATGAGTAATAAAAGTATGAGGGGTAGCCCAAGTTTCTTCTGCAAAAATACTGTCAATTGGGACTCTAGCTTGAAAAGCAACAGATGTGGACAGAGATCTGGTAGAATGAGCCTTAATTTTAAACGGAAGTTCCTTGCCAGTGGAAGAGTAGATAAATGAGATACAGTTTGAAATCCAATTTGATAGAGTTACCTTACAGACTGTCAGACCTATCCTAGTTTCAGAAAAGGATACAAACAATTGGTCTGATTTTCTAAGTTCCTTGGTTCTATGTAGATAGAACCTCAACTGTCTGAACATCAAGTTGATGAAATTTATATTCTGCACTGTTTGAATGATTAGGAAAAAAATACTGGCAGTTCAGTAGTTTGATTCAAATTAGACAGAGCAAACCTTGGGGAAGAAAGACAGGTTTTTACTAACGGAAACTCTGTTTCTATGAAAAAACAAATAAGGAGGTTTGACTGACGGTGCTTGTAACTCTGACACCCTTCTGGCGGATGTAACAGCTACTAGAAAAATGGTCTTCCAAGACGGGAACTTCAGTTCACAAGAATGTGTGGGTTCAAAGCGTTTATATCACGCTATTGAAAGATGAAAATAGCGAACGCTATTTCAACAAACCTAAAATATCTAAACCACATATTATCGAACATTCAGAACAGCACATTTTTTCCTTGGGAAAAAATTCGCTATTCCGAAACACATACACACAACATAAGCACACATAAAAAACATCAATCCACACACACACTTATAATCCTACAACTAACCCTACACTAAACAGTACATACACTACTATCTATCCACTTACCTTAACCCAAACCCTAACCCTAAGGTCCATCACTATCGCACTCACCTAACCAGCGCCCTAATGCTAACTCACTTAACCCACCCCTAACTCACCTAACCCGTGCCCTAATCCTAACGACCACACAATTGCACACTTACCTGAACCAGACCCGTTAATTTCCACCACAGCACTGAAAATAGCAAAGCCACAGAACCGGCCAACCAAATTCTTTCCCTAGGTGTTCTGCAGCTTCGCTATTTTTAGAGTTCGCTCAAAACAGGTCAATATTAGAACATTCGAAGTTTTAAAACTTTGATGTTCTGATATAGACCCAGTTCAAAAGGCGGGAAAGTAAGTTTGGACAGAACGAAATTTAGATCCCAAGGAGATACAGGTTCCTGAAAGGGAAGTCTTAGCAAGATAGTGCCTTTAAGGAAAGTTTTACACAATCTGTGAGCCATAAGATTAGGCTCATGTTGTCCCAAATGGAAACTGGATATTGCTGCCAGTTGAACTTTGATTGCAGCAGCAGCTGAACCCTGATGAAAAAGTTCGGTTAGGAATTCTAACACCAAGGGAATGGATGCTGTGTAAGGATCTACATTTTTCTCTTTCACCCAGATAGAAAATCTTCTCCATTTGCTAGCGTATAATTTCCTTGTGGATGTTTTGTGGGAAGATACAGGTGAAAAATCATGAAGCTTGACTAGGGATGGAAGTGGAGCAGTCACGCTGTCAAGTTGAGGGTGTGGAGGCAGGGGTGGAGGGTGTCTGACGTGTGTCAAGAGGTCTGGAACTGGGTCCAGAGTCCATGGATCGTCTAGAAGATGAGGCCCAGGAAAGGGGAACCAAATCTGACAAAGCCAGTAGTAAGGCGTGATCAAATCATTCTGCTTCCCAAGGACTTTGCTTTCTGGATCACTTTCGATATGAGAGGAAAGGGGGGAAATGCATAAAGAAGTTCCGAAGGCCAGTTGTGAACAAGTGCGTCTCTCGGTGTCTCCCCCAGATGGGGATAAAGGAGAAGTAGCTGCTGCATTTGGCGTTGATTGGACTGGCAAACAGATCGCAGCAAGGCTGTCCCCATTTGTGGAAAATCTGCTCTGCGACTTTCTGTTTCAGAGACCACTCGTGAGGCATCAAGATTGCCCTGCTGAGCTTGTTGGCTATCACATTGGTTGTCCCCGGGATATGCATTGCGACTAGAAAGCGCTGGGAAGATATTGCCCACTGCCAAACACGAAGAGCCTCTCGACATAGGGGGTAAGATCTGGTTCCTCTTTGCTTGTTTAAATACCATACCACTGACATATTGTCCGAATGGATTGCTATCGTCCCTAGAGGAAGAAAGCCTTGAAGTGCTTGCAATGCTAGTAGCACTGCTCTCATCTCTAGGACATTGATATGCAAGTGAGCCTCGTGATCTTGCCATGTGCCTTGGACAGTCCTGCCTAGATAATGCCCCCCCCTTCACCCTATCTGGGAGGCATCCGTGGTCACAGTAGCAACAGTTTGGTGAGGAAGGAAAGGTGTTCCTGTCATTAGTTGATTGGGCTGAATCCACCAACGAAGGTCCTTTTTGCAAGATTCCGTTATCAGAATAGGATGAGACAGAGGCAGTTGTTGAAGAGACCACTGGGAAAAGAGTAGCCAGTGAAGGATTCGCATATGCAGTCGGGCTAGTGGAACTAGAGTTATGGTAGAAGCCATGGTCCCTAAAAGTTTCAGCACTGTCTTGGCCTTGACTCTCTGTTGAGGAAGTAAGCTGTATATCTGTCATCTGAGATTTTGAATTCTGTCTGCAGGAAGATGAGCCATCATGGCGACTGTCTATTTCTGCACCTATAAAAGTCACATACTGAGAGGGCAACAAGGCAGACTTTTCCCGATTTATCGTAATTCCTAGCTGGGTGCAGAATTGGATGGTTGAATCCCTGGCTTGGAGAAGTAGGTGCCTGGTGGTGGCGGTCAGGAGCCAGTCATCCAAGTATGGAAACACTTGGAATCCAAGACGTCTCAAGTGAGCTGTCACTACCACCATGCATTTGGTGAACACATTGGGGGCTGTTGTGAGACTAAAGGGCAGAGTACGAAATTGGTAATGACTGGCTCCCAGCCGAAAGCGTAGATGACTCCTCGATGCTCTGTCCATTTTGATGTGGAAGTACACATCTTGGAGGTCTATGGAGCACATCCAATTGTCTTTCCCTAACAGAGGGAGTATAGACTGCAAAGTTACCATTCGGAACTTGGGACTTCTTCACTGATTCGTTTAATTTGCTGAGGTCCAAAATGGGCCTCCAGTCCCCTGTTCATTTTGGTATTAAAAGAATCTGGAGTAAGTTCCGAATCCTATCTGGTCTGCAGGGACGGTCTGGATGACTCTCTTTGTAAGCAACTTTTGAACTTCTACGGTTGCTTGATCCCTGTGATTGGGTGGAACATCTGGGATCTTCTTGGGGGTATGAGGTGGAAGAAAGAAGGGTATGGAGTATCCTCTGGTGATTATTCTTTGTACCCACTTGTCTTGGGTAATGTTGAGCCAGGCTTCTGTATACAAAGATAAGTGACCCCTGACTGGCTCCAGAGAAGAGCAGTCAGGCCCCACTTCAGGAGCGCTGACAGGGATGACCATGAAAGGAATTGTGGCCACCCTGGTTTGCAGACCCCCCCCTCCCCCTGCCTCTAAGATGATGTCTACCATTAGATCCTCCTCCTCTGCCTCTGAAGGAGGAATCACCCTGTGCATCTGGGAATTCTTGAACCACATTTTCCTGCCTCTCTGACCCTTGGGGTATGGTCTAGAAGGGATGGGAAAACGTACTCCACGGCAGAGAGAGTTTTCCCTTCCTACTCGCACCTGGTGAGTGTATCTTTTACCTTTGGTCCAAACAAAGAGGAACCGTCAAGTGGGCGTTGGTAAAAATACATTTGAAGTGCTCTGCAAAATTACATAAGCGCATCCAGGAGTGTCTCCTAAGGGAAACTCCTGAACCCGCTGCCCTGCTCGCTCCATCTGCTGCATAGGATATCAGCCTCATGGAGGAGTTAACAATGGAGTTTAAGGTGGACAACTGAGTAGTAACTTTCTCAGGAACTCTTCAGTTGATGTACCTCAGAGAGCATCTCCTACTTCCTTTAGGAGATCTCTTTGAAGCCTAGTAAAATGGGTGAGGTAATTCAGCGATCTGAAAGTAAAAGCTGCTGAAGAGAAGATACGCTTCCCATATCTATCCATAGTTCGAGACTCCTTGTTCGGTGGATAGACAGATGTAGAAGTCTCCGCTACTTCCTTCTTTGTGGCTGCCGCCACCACCATGCCATCTACAGGCACACCTTTGGTCAAGAACTCTTTCTCTTTGGGGCTGAGAGAAATCTGCTGGGCCTTCTAGGGACTGGTTTCATGTCATCAGGAGTTTCCCACACCTTTCGACTAACTAGTCCAGGAGGTCATCGAAAGGTGGAGACACCCAAGAGGCTGAAGGTTGAGACACGAAAGCCTTCAGGTACAATGACTCCTCATCAGAAGGGGTGACAGTGGGCCAGCCGCCTCTATGTTTCAGGATCTCTAAGATATCTACAAAGGAGATATCATCAGAGGATGACCTAGGGGGACCCTTCAGACTCCTCGAGGTCAGTGTCCAAGGTGATGGACTCATCTGGGGAGTCTACATGCTTCCTCTTGCAAGTCCTCTTCCAAGGGGGTTCCTCAGAAGGGTATTCTGGGGAGGTCTCGGAAGACTGGTGGCCACCCAACGGGGCTCCTGAGGCTGCGGGTCTCTGCTGCCGAAAGAGAGAGATGGTGCTGAGACAGAGGTCGGTGCTTGAGGGGGAAGAGCTGACTACCTAGACAGCACGCTCATCTCATCTCAAATGGAGATCTCTCTGGCTCCGAAGACAGCCTCGGTTACGAGGAAACAGAAGTAGCCCTTGGCTCCAAAGTGATCGGCTCTGAGATGGATGTAGGGTCCGAGCTCAACTTAGCAGATGCACCGAGAAGTAGACTCTGCACCAAAGAAGTTCGGGTCCAAGCATCCCTGTCGGGATCGAATGGTGAGCTTCGGCTCCTAGACACCAAGGACGGCACCGAAGGTGTTGAAGCGGAACTCGGCTCCGAGACAGACACAAGGGGTGCTGGAACTGAGGGTTCCACAACAAGTGACACCAAAAGATCTAGCTCTGAAGGACCAACATGGCTCGGAGGAGAAACAGCAACAGGGAGAATGGTCTCAGATGGCTCTGGAACAGACTGGGTCAGAGCCAGCAACAATTTTGGTAAAGCAGACTACTTCAAGAGTCTAAGCACTACTCTCTCTACATCCTCTTTAGAAAGGTTCTTAAAGGATCTGGATGACAGGGTAGGCGACCTAAATCTATCTCTGCAATATGGGAGATTGGCAATAACTCTTTGGACTGGCTCCGAGGTAATTTCTCAGTGGTCAGCTCCGAAAGACTTGGGGCCGACACTGCAGTGTCAATATCAATAACCTCAAATGGCTCAGAGGACAGTGGAGTCAAAGAGTTAGAAGACTTGTCCAATATCAATACTTTCTGAGGAGGTCCAGACAAAAATAGTCGGTGCAGGAGATTTTCTTTGAAGAAGGAGACTTGGAGTGTGGTGATGAAGAGTTGGCTAAATCCTCCTCAAAGGAAGGCTTAAGGAGACCTTTCAGGATTAGTTTGTTCTTCCTTTCTTGGAGAACTCGAGAGCTGAAGGAGTGACAGAAAGAGCAAGTTTCCTGAAGATGAATGGCGTCGAGGCAGTAAACACAGTTACTATGCCTGTCAGTTATTGACATTTTTTGGGAGCACTTAAGGCACTTTTTAAAACTCAAAGGTTTATGATCTTTGGACTCCTTAGACATGCTTAGTACAAACAGAACTCTATCAAAGACAGAAAGAGAGGACAAGGTCCTCTAAAATAAATGGGCCTCGCCCTGCAAGAAACACTGCACACAAGAAACACAACCGAGGACAAGGTCCTCTAACTTAAATAGGGCCTAGCCCTGCTAAAGATAAACACACAGACTGACGAGCAAAAAACAGAGGACTAGGTCCTCTAACTTAAATGAACCTAGCTGTCAAAAAACAGGAAAGAAGCTAAATCAGAAAGGATACCACAAAATGTAAATTTAAACAACTGGCTAAAAACTAGCCAGTAAGGACAGTAAATGACACTGCACAGAAAAATACTATTCTAGTGAAATACAATACTAGAAGAAAAGGTCCCAACACAAACGCGGACCTACACTAATAGAAAAACTCTCTCAAAAACTAGCACACAGAAGGGATACCACTCGGAGAACAAAAAACAGGCCTAGAGACGGCCAACAAGTTCTCAGCAATAACTACAGAACATAGCAAAACACACTACTATTTACTGCCTATAATAACTATTACCTAAACTATATAAACTAAGCTATATTATATGCAAAAATATCAATAAGAACAGTAGTAGTAGTAATGAAAATATCCAACTTGGCCACGGACAAGAAAGAAGCACTTCTGAACTTGTAGACGTGGCAAACGAGATCTGGGTATTCTTACTAGTGCACTATGGGATACCTACCTTGCCACAAGCCAACCAAGAGACTGAGCTTTGTAATCAGCCGAGTCGGAGTGGAGGATCAGCTCTCAACACATATGCAAGAATGAAGGCAAGATAGGACTACAGAACATACAACATTTAATACAGAGAAGAACAAAAACAATGCAACATGAACTTGTTACGTAAGTGGCTGCTTTCAGCCCCTTGTCAATGCTAACTAAACACTGCTGTCATGCATATGCAAAACATTAACATTTTCTTCAATCGCCAAAATGCATTTCAGCTGCAGTAAAGCAGATAGATTTTGTTATACAAAAGGAGCCACTTTCTGGAATATATTGTTGAGTTGTTTAAGAACTTGAAAGTTTGATTGTCTTCTACCAAGCATAAATTTTGATGTTTGTCTGGTAATGCAAACTTGAAGTCCTTTAAGCTTGTGAACTGCTAAAGCTTAAAGGACTTCAAGTTTGCATTACCAGACAAACATCAAAATTTATGCTTGTTTAAGAACTTAACCATAACCACAGATGTCCTACTTGTCACTGGTGCAGTATTCCTTACTATAGGGATATTCTGTCGAGGGCAGCCATACATCTGACCAGCATACTAAAGCCTGGGCCTTACCCTGCGTGTTCATCAGACACATGTCCAAAGTGTAAGGTACATAAGTGACATATGAGTGCAAAACCCTCAGAACTGAATTTTGCCAGAAGAACAGGAGAAGCAAATGAGAAGAAAAAGAATATGGTATCTCTATATGCAGAAAACAGAAAAGTCCAGTTGGCCAGATAAAAAGAGAAAACCTAGCAGAGGGAAGGAGGGATGGACAGAATATTGCAACAGTAACAAGCAGGACATCTACTGTTATGATAAGTTCTTATACAACTGTACTATGTCCTTCCTGAGTCACTCTTGTATTACTTACTATGGGGACAGTGTTAAAATTACTGTAAAGAAAAGGAGGAGGAAGAAAGAACAGAGGAACACTCTAAAAACATGGAGGATGGACCCAGCAAGACCTGCTCTGGCCCATGAAAACACATCCAACTTGCACTGCATACTAAAGGTATGCACAGAAGACCAAGTAGCATCTTCCAAAATGGACCTATCATTAAGATCCTTAAAAAAAGATCCAGAGGAGGCAGCTGCCCTAGTAGAACAAGCTTAAACAGAATTAGGAGGCTGTTTGCCATCAAAGAAATAAATGGAAATGGCTTTAGAAATCCAGGAAAAAATGGTTTGTTTGGAAACTGCCAAACTCAATTTCTTGTCCTGAAAAAGAAACAAAAAGTTACTCAGGATTCCGAATATCTTTAGTCTTTTCTAAATAGTATCAGAGTTATCTGTGCAAATGCAAAGAATGGAGAATCCTCTCTCAGATATTTTGAGGAGGAGGACAGAAGGAAGATAGATGATTTGATTCAAAGATCCATCACTGAAAACTTTAGGCATAAAAGTAGGATAGGTTCAAACAGTCACTCTGTCTCTGTGGAAAACTATAAAAGGAGGAATTGTCATAAAAGAGTCTGAAGTTCAGTGACTCTTTTGGTAGAAGTCAGAGCCACCAACAAAACAATTTTCTAGGCATACGATTTTAAAACTGAAGTAACTGCTGGTTCAAAAGGTCGCTTGGGTTAACTTTTCAAGAACATAGTTCACGTCTCAAGAAGGAATGGGTCTTCTTGAAGGCCTAATATGAAATGCACCTTTTAGAAACGGTTTGACCTCAAATCTAGAATAAAGTGGTGGATCCACAGGCAGACAGGTAGAAACTGCTGACAACTGAGCTTTAACAGAAGAGTAACCGGAGCCAGAATTGTAATCTGGACCAGAATTGAGCAACCCAAAAAAAATGAAAGAACAGTAGGAATATCCACAGAAAGGATCTTGTCCATTGTTGTGACACCAAAAAAATCTCTTCCACTGAGCAACATAAGAATTTTTTTAATAGTGGGTTTTCTTGCCTCCTGCAAAATTTGAAGCACATCTGCAGACAAAATAGTGCTGAAACGGAATCCAAAACCTTATCACCCAAACAGTCAATTGTAGGGTAACAACATGAGGATGAATTAGGTTCATAGGTAGGTACTAGGCTATCTGCCCGAGGGCATTTATAAGCATAGCCAGAGTGTCGTTTTTCGCCGCCCCATTGATTAATTAACTGATCCTCTGTCAAGTAGAGCTAATGAAGTGATCCCAGGGGTGTATTTTCTGTTACCCATCTACCCATCAAGGTTTCTCTTGAAGAGTGTTTGTGAGGGGCTCTGCCTGATGTAATTTGGAATTTTGTTCCAAAGCATGGGGAATCTCTGTGAGAGGAATCTATCCCTCCAGCATGTTCTATTTATTGTTGTGGCGAGGTTTAGCTCACTAGAGCGCGTGGCTCGCAGTGACTTGGATTTCTTTAGGTGGAGCATGTCCATCAATTCTGAGTTGGACATGGCTTTGTAAGTCAGGCAGAGATCACCTCTGAGTAAGCGATATGCCACTGAGTACAGCCGGAGTTTTTTCAGTCGGGCTGCATAGGACATATGTATGAGACCAGTAATCCTCTTGGTGAGGTACTTTTGTTGTCTTTCCAGCTGTTGGAAGTGTCTTGTGAGGTACATCCCAAATGGGGCATTGTACTCTATGACGGGTCTACTGAGTGATGAGTAGAGGGGCACTATAACCTCTTTATTTCTAGATGCGAACCCTTCAGTAATTAGATGGGCCACATAGAAGGATGTCCTAACTACTTTGGCAATATGAATGTCAAAGGAGAGATTACTATCTACCTGGGTCCCCAGATTTCTTATTAATTCTTCTGTATTAAGGGGGCTGCCACCTATGTGGTAATTTGTGGGTGTTTTGTTTTTCCCAAATGAGATGACTATGCATTTTTTGGCATTTAGCTTGAAGCCATGACTTTGACACCAGGTGTCCGTCTCAGTAAGGCCCTTTTGGAGGATGTCCGTGTCAGCCGGAGAGTCAATTATGGCTCCCAGTTTGCAGTCATCGGCGAACTTGGTTAGCCATAGTCCTCCTGCGTTTGCCTGTACCTCTGAGAAGTATATGCTGAACAGTAGGGGTCCCGGGACAGAGCCTTGCGGGACACCACTTGTGACTGGTTTAGAGTCGGACATGGAGCCCGCTATTCTTACCGTGTGAGTTCTGTCTGTAAGCCAGTTGGCAACCCATCTCATGACGTACGGGTTTATGTTTGGGCTGGTGAGTTTTTCTGTAATGCCCGAGTGGGGAATGGTGTCAAAAGCCTTGGCGAGGTCAAGGTAGGCTGTGTGAACCACATTTCCCTCGTCTATAGCCTGGTGACTGTATCAAAGAAGTCAACCAGGTTTAATAGGCATGATCTGCCCTTAAAGCCGAACTGGGTCGGGTCAAGTGTTTGGAGGTTCCCAATGTCTTTGTTAATGAGTTCCATGATGAAGCTCTCCATAGCCTTGCAGACCAGGCTAGTCAGGCTTATGGGGCGATAGTTACCAGGGTCAGTTGTGGCCCCTCCTTTGTGGAGAGGAATAACCATTGCTGTGCGCCATTCTATGGGCACGTAGCCTGTGGAGAGGCTGAGGTTGAACAGTGTGTTTAGGTGGGGGGTTAGTTCGTTCTGTAGTTCGTGCAAGATGCAGCCTGGGGCACCATCTGGTCCCACTGATGCTTTGTTTTTGATTTTTGAAAGGGCCGTTTTCACCTGTGCATCTGTGATTTTTGGGACACTGCACTTTTCCGGTATTGTTGTGGGCTCTTTTGGAGGTGAGAGGGGGGTGAAGTTTGCACTGAATCTGCCAGGATGTTGGCAATATCAGTAGGTTCAGTATATTTTGTGCTATTTTGCACTAGTTCAGTGCATATCTGCAATTTGCCACTTAGATTCTTAACATAGCTAAAAAAGGCTTTGTGGTTATCTTTTGAATCCTTGGCTATTTTTCTTTCGAAGTTAGCCTTGGATGATTTCATGAGGGACCTCAGTTTCTTACTGATACTGATCAGGGATGTCTTTCCTTCTTGGGATTTGCTTTTTTTTCTGAACTAGTTTCCTCCTTCTATTGTATAGCCTGTTTATTGCAGGGATCCACCAAACTGGTTTCATTCTCTTAGAGGAGTGAGTCTTGGTTTTGCTAGGGATGGCACGATCCATGCATCCTTGTAGGTGCTCATAGAGTGCATTTGTAAAGGTTTCTGCATCTTGGGCAGCGTTATCCTTTAGCGTGGGGTCTGTGAAACTTACCACCTCTGTCTTAAGTAAGGTGAAGTTTGCTTTAGAAAAGTTTTTTACTGTGGTTTCCTTAGTTGGGGGTGGTGATGGGGTGTGGATATCTAGAGTGATTAGTTTATGGTCTGATCTAACCAGTGACGGGTTGACCTCCGGTGTGGAACACCTGTCGCCCATGTTGGTGATGACCAGGTCCAATTTCACCTCTGGTAGGGGAGTTTACCAGCTGATCCAGGGCGTTTGAGTTGATGAATTCCAGGAAGAGCTGGGCCTGGGAATTTGTACTCGAGTAGTTTTCCCAGTGAATGGTAGGGTAATTGAAATCGCCCAATATCAGGGTGTTTGGTAGGACCTTCATGTTATCCAGTGTCTCCAGAAAGGTGGAGTGGTGGTCCTGGGTAATGGAGAGTGATCTGTAGCAGGCCACAATTTGTATTGCAGATATGCCCGATGTTAGTTGTACATGGATGATCTCAGAGGTATCATGCTGAGCCACTAACCTGGAGGTGTAGGTATCCTTGATGAATATGGATACACCCCCTCCTTTTGTGTTTCGGTCCATGTTCTGTGGCCGAAACATGTGGTATGAGTTGTAGCCCGGTAGTGCTGGGATGCTCTCTGGAGGCTTGAACCAGGTTTCAGTTACTGCACAGATGTCGACGTTCTCCATATTGAGGAGTGCTGCGAGCGTGTGCATTTTGAGATTTAAACTCCTGGTGTTGAGTAGCATAACCCTCAGTTTTTTGTTAATTGTGCTGTTTACGGAGGTGGGTTTGACTTTTGAGCCTTGCCTAAAAAAGGCAATATGGGGGCAGCAAGAGCCTTGGCCAGTATTCGAAAGCCTAGGGGTGACAGGTGCAAGCAGTCTCTTGCGAAGCAACGCGGCTTGTCGAGCATGTCATCCCAGGCTGACAGACACTGGATCCCATTTGAATGACACCAGAAGCTTAGCCAACTGTTGAAATTGATCATTTTTTTCTTTATACTGAGGTATCATTCTTGATGAGGGCAGGATTCTACTCAGGGTCATGGTCATACCAGCCTAGGCTACATGATCAGAGAGCTCTTCCATGTCTCTTTTCATGTAGTCCAGGGAGGTACATCTCAAGTCATTCACACCAACATGAACAATGACAGAGTCATATTTGTACTTGTTCTGGAGTGACCCGAGTGCTTGTGTTATGTGGCGAATTCTGGCTCCCAACAGAGCTGTTGTCTTGTGTTAGTACATCCATCCTGTCAAGTAACCAGTACAAACACACACACACACACACACACACACACACACACACACACACACACACACACAGTGAGTGGCTTATTACAGTTAGCTCTATGCCCCCAAGCTCTTCCAATGAAGAACAAAAAGGGGGAAAAAAAAAGACAGACATTCCATCTACTGGCACACTGACCAGGTGACCAGATGTACAACATGACCCCCATCCTGTGCCTTGGCCATCTAGGTCCCGTTTCTGTGCCCTGCCCCCAACCCTTTTCAACATATTTTATTTAAAAAATATGTTTTTAAACTGTGGCAAACTGCTTGCTATAAATGTAGCAAACTGTTTGCTACAGTTTACATGTTGCTTGCACAGAGGGCTATAGTGCTTATATTTTAGTTAAAAGGAAAAACAAATTCTTCTTTTTAAACTGTACCATACTGCTTGCTACAAATGTCGCAAACAGTTACTACAGTTGAAACTCTACCTGCACAGAGTGCTACTTTTTTTACTTTTAAAATGAAGCAAACTCTTGCTACAGTTTAGACCATATACACAGAGAGCTGCAGCACTCCAGTCTGACTGCAAATGCAGAGATAGATTGGGATCGGCTAATTATGTCCCAACATTTTGCACAAGGAGCAGTTGCCCCTGTCTTCCAGCCACAGCCATGCTAATGATGGCAGACCTTGGCCAGGTGAAAAAGAAGGGGGAGTCTAATGCTGTCTTGTTTAAAAAGGGAGTCATCAACAAAATTTTGGGCCTCTCCATCCAACATGACCTTCTGTAGGACCTTTGGTTGCAGAGGAAGAGGGAGAAACATATATAAGAACACCCTTCTCTAAGAAAAATTCATGGCCTCCAATTTCCAAGCCAGAGAACCTGGCACTCAGGAAAATAAATCAGGGAGTCGTCTGTTCTGAAGGAAGGCAAAAAGACCTACTTAAGAAGTACCCCACTGATGAACAATGCTCAGGAAAGCCTCTCTGTGTAACATCCATTTGTGAGAATTTGCCCTGGATCTTCTCAGATTGTCCACCACTACATTGTTTTCTGATAAATATAGATGGCCTGAAGAATCAGTGGATGGCATATTCAACATTCCATATCATGATGGGCTAGTGGTGTGGTCTGTAAAGGCCTTGGCTGGAGGACCCAAAGACCAAATGTAATGCAGGGCCTAAAAAGCCGGGATCACACCTTTCATTTCTTTGACACTGATATGTGCTTTTACCTCTTAAGGAGATCAGTCACAACCCTGACGTGATTGGAACAAGCCTCCCTGGCTAGGTCTGAAGCATCTGTAAACATCTTGGGGGGCATCACAAAGAGGAAACCTGGATTCAGGGATATCCGGTTCGGCAATCAAAGAATGTCCTTCCTTCTTTAGACAAGGCTAAGAGAGGAATTCAGAAGTCCAGTTGATGACAGTGTTGAAGCCAAATTGTCTTTAGATACTACTGGAACCTCCTCATACGGCATATAAATACCACTTCAGGTCTTCCCTGAAAAGAGGCCATTAGCCTAGTAGGAATAAACTGGTTAACAAAGAATAGGCAGATAGATAAATAAAAAATTTACAGTCTGGCAAAGAGACCACGGGAATAGTGGAGGTCATAAACCCCAGGGCTCGTAAAACTCTTTTGCCGAGGTCTTTTGAAAAGGAAAAAGGGACTGAAAGAAAACAGTGAAAGATAGGACCGGAGCAGAGGGAAGAAAAGCAGTCAAAAGTACCAGTATGAATACTGCAATCCAAGAAAACCTGGTCCAGAGAAGGCAGTAAAAGCTGACATCTTCAGATGTAGAGTTAAACCTGCACTGCGAAAAAGCAGCACTATGAATTTTAAATCGTGCAGTACAGCCTGCTGAAAAGGAACTTGAATGAGAAGGCTGCCCACGTAAGGAAAAAAAATGAATACCACGACTGAAAAAAGCTATGACAGGAGGTTAGGTATTTGGTAAATAGACCAAATGGCAAAGCAAAGAATTGAGACTATAAGGAATATGCACAGAACTGTAAAAACTTCATGAAAAGAGGGCTAGGCTCAGTAAACTGTACTAGATGTACAACTTTCAAACTGAATTCAAAGCACTGCATTTGGACAGGCGGCAAGAAGTTCTGAAGGTTTTGTGCTCATACATCAGTTGTGTACCATATGCTTTGGACGTAGGACATACGTCTGATGTATGGCTCAGGGAAATACCCAAGCTTTGGTATGCTGGACAGATGTATACCTGCCCTCAGCACAATATCCCTACAGCAAAAACCACTGTAACAGTAACACGGGAAGGGCATTTGCTGTTCCTCCTACTCAAAAGTCCAGTCACCTTGCACAGTTTTTGAGACAATGAACTCTACCTTTCCAATATAGGATATTTACTTAAGATGCACGGACTCATATCTCCATTTTCTGTTTTTCAGATTATCTGACTAGAAATTTAAGGCCACCAGAGAAATGCAACCTAAAATAGCTACTGCGTCTCCCTTAATCAATACTGCAGTGAAGAACTTTGATTAAAAAAAAAAAAAAAAAAAAAACGTGTTTGTCAGCTAAACAACAGAAGTTAAAAGAAATGGATTTGACTTTATGATTTAAGGCAACATTCACAAACATGGTGCACAGCACTTTGTAGAACTATTGCATACAAGCAGTAAGCAGAGAAAACTTCTGCATGTCAGTTAGAAACAATGCACAACAGATATGCTATGTGCACCACTGGTGTCCAGAATATATGTAAAGGATTTAAAAACCCGAACAAGTGGTGGATCATGACACCAACTTTAGACTACACAAGAGGTCTACCTTTCTGCCAGTCCTTGTCATCTGTATTGTCAACCATCATTGAGATGTAAGGTGGGCCTGGAGTTTCTCCCTCCTGCACCTTTAAGAAATGCAGGAAAGAGAAGGGGGGCACAATGGTGAAGCACATTCTTAACCCACCATGTGGTGACAGAGAGCACTGTCAGGAAGTGTGCATGCTAGCTTCCCTACTCCTGGTCAAGCTTAAACAAGAGAATGTTTTAACTTGCTGAGTGCACTTTCCTGATCTACAACTTGGCTGCTGTCCCCCTACACAGAATCCCTGCCAGTACTGTTTCAATTTGTGCAGCATAAGGGATTCAAAGTTTTAGAGCATTGTATTTCTCTCCATGGCTGCATCATAGTGAAAAAAAAGGAAAGGGGTGGGGAGATATGATGAAAGCACCCATATGAGGGGACTGCAGGAAGCTTGCCCATCCTGCAATTTATTTATTTATGTAAGGGGAGAGGTTCTGTCAGTTTGAAGCTAATTTGTTTCATTTGGTTAAAACTTTGAACTACTTCAGCTCAACAAAATACGGTGAAACCATGCATGCACCCTCAACAGCAGGAGCTGCAGACAGAAAAAAACAGCCAAAGCTAAAGATTGCATGTGAGAAGATTCTAACAGTCAAGCCACCAAGAGGAACTCCCAATACCAGATAAACCAGCCCTTGATGAGGACTGCAAAAATTCCAAATTATGGCCCATTGTCATTATATACACGTGTACCTTACACTGCTGATGATTCTCAAAGCTTAGATAAACTTGAAAAAACAGTTTCACAGACAGGTCTGGTGAGAAGTCAGGACAGCAGCTGTTGGGGAGGGGGCAGCAGATGCTCTCTGCATTTGAAGAACTACACAGATTTCTTGGGATAATTCACTGAACAAAACCCTCCCTTCCAGAAAACAGCAACTAGAATAGCCTAACAGAGCTCATTCTAAAAAAGAGAAAATCTTAAGCCATTCTATATGGTATAAAATTAAGCCTACAGTGGTTGCCCTAGCCGGCACAGTGGCACAGCAAATAGTGTTGTTGCCTCACAGCAAGAAGCTTCTGGTTCGGTTATCAGTTGAGGTGCCTTCTCTGTGGAGTCTGCATGTCCTCCCTTTGTTCACGTGGGTTTCCTCCGGGTGCTCCGGTTTCCTCCCACATTCCAAAGACATGCAGTAGGTGGACTAGAGACACTAAATTGGCCAAAGGTATGAATGTGCGTGTGGTGTGGAAGAACTACCATGGCAGGACTAGCCACCCGGTGGTGTAAACCTTAGCTCTACAGGATTGTCACTGTTGAAGTGACACCCTGACCTCATGTGCAAAAATGGGAAAAAGGGGCTGTGGCTGGATGGATGGATGCCCTAGCCACAAACATTGTTACAATCAAAACTACAAAAGGGCATATGGAAATCCAGAGAAGACGCCAAACAATATCTTAACAAGAAGCTCCTTGATGCCAGAATTATGTAGTTATGCCAGCTCTGTCAGTGCCTGATCATGCCTGCATCAGTGCCGTACATAGTTAATGAATTTGATATGGCCTAGGTGACCAGAGTTCGCATAGTAGCTCAGTTGCTTGATGGTGCAGACAAGAAGGATAGACATGCCTATCCTGGGCAGGTGGGTGTGATCCTTTGTGAAAACCAGGATGAGTGTGTGTTGAGGAGAATAATGTCCTTGGGGAGGTAGGGGCTATGGCCGAGTCACCTGGCGAGATATGGATAATATGCTAGAATAACCCACTGTATGTCCTTCCCTGGGACTGCAAAGGCAGGTGCAGGGGAAGAGCAGAGCAGAAATATTCCCAAGCAGCAGTATGGTGCTGCTTCATGAAGTCTTGACCTCTTTACTGGCCCCAAACATGGGTTAGAGTTGGTACACGGGTAGCCACGATGCATTTCATACAACCAATGGACAAGGAGATGCTTTGAAAATAGCCGACAGTCAGCTGCAGGGAGCCAAAAATGGGGCAAAAAAGGCTTGCTAGCGTTTGATCTACAAGAAGGCCAGAAAGCAGGACAGGTGAGACAAAGTATAAAACAAAAACACTCTCCCCTACTACAGAAATGCTCTCACTGCCACCATACTGCTGACAGCACAAGTGCCCCTAGTGCCTGCCTGAATGATGGTCCTTCACTCAGGCTCCCTCTCTGGCATATATATGGATGATCCTCACTGCAAAGGAAATATATGCGCACATCCAGAAAACAGTGAGTGCTGGTGGGACCATGTAGGAACATATGTTCAAGCAGCAATTACAGAATTACACGGACATCTCAGACACCATGCAGAGGCACAATAGTTATATTCTGCATGGCTACGCAGATTTATTTACAGGCTTAGGAAGTCTGCCAGTACAGTATCAAACAAACATGAAGCCTCATTAGGTTCATAGGTGTGTATAGGCAAATGACCACAAGGGCCTTTTAAGCACAGCCATGCATCCCAAGTATCTGACAAGTTCTGGTACCCTTGATAAGTGTAAGCAGGAACATGGCAGATGAAACATTTACAAGCAGGGGCCTGGGAGATGAACCATTTACTGGCAGCCTGTATACACTAAAGCCATAGGTGCCAAATCAGGGATGTCCCCATCCAACTGTCCAAGTTACACTTGAATTGGGTTAGGGAGGATCTCTGCTTCACATGGATGGGGAGCCTATTCCTGAGAAGAGGTAGTCTCTGGGACACATACCTGTCTCTCCAGTAAGTCCTATTTATATCACAGGCACGGTTTATGCCTTTATAATGGGTAATTCTAGTGCCATTTGTTTTGCAGATATGTAGGAGATCCATCAGAGTGGGAGTATGACAATGCCCTGTATGCCACACATATATCTCCCCTCGACAGAATACAGGGAGAGAGCTTTGAGGCAGTCTGCATAGGAAATGTTACTTATGACCTGTATTCTTTTAGTTGAGAACCACTGTGAGCACTCCAATTCTTTCAAGTGCCTGGTTAGGTACATACCAAAGGGGGCACTGTACTCAATGTCAGATCTGATGAATGCTGAACACAGTGAACAATGACCTCCTTGGACCTAGATGCCATACTTTCGATTATAAGCTGCACAGCACAGATTTTTTTCCCCGACTAGTGTAGACGTGATTCAGCAGCACCTGATGTATGTCAAAAAGCTACTTCACAGGAAACTGAAAGCTTGGAAGGTGTTAAAAACATAAATGATAATCTAGATAAAGACAGCACGATTTCAATTTAAACAAAATGAAATGTAAAACAGGAGAGACAAGTTTGAAGAAATGGGCTGTTTCATGTGGTCCAGTGGTGCGAGGTTTGATTCCCTTAGCCTCCATTGCCTAACTGTGCGACTGCGCTAGCCACTTAACCAGACAATGTCGCCAAGATGAGTCTGAAAAAGG